>NC_086319.1:283377292-283559792 GCF_036172605.1 Pelobates fuscus | reverse complement strand
AACAGGGGAGGAGGAGGCAAGCAGAGATTGAAAGGGGGCTCCAGAGGGAGAGGAAAGGGATGGCATAACAGGGGAGCTGGAGGGGACCCCAGAGGGAGAGGGGACAAGGGATGGCACTACAGGGGAGCTGGAGGGGACCCCAGAGGGAGAGTGGACAAGGGATGGCACTACAGGGGGGGGAGGAGGGAGGGAGGAATTGCCGACAGAACCCGGGGGAGGAGAGGGGCCCCCGGCCGACCCTCATCCCCAGAGGAGCCATCAGAGCCCGGGGAGGACCCCCCTCCACCCCCCAACGGCAGCACAGCCGTGCCCCGCGTGGCCCTGAGGGGCCCACTCACCACCACCGGCCTGGCTCTGGATCCACCGGTGCGCCGACCACGTGGGGGCTGGGAAGGCCTCCCAGACCCCCCAGGATGCTAAGCAGGTCTTCTGGCACCCCTGGCCCGCTGTCCACGGGCGGGGGGTGCGCGGGGGGCGGCAGATGATGCAGGCCGCGTGTCAGACGGAGCAGATGGAGCTGACACGCGGGACTGGCGGCGCCTTGGGCCTGGGCTCTGGCTCCTATACCGGGCCCGAGGTGAGGGATCAGGGCTCAGCCGAGCAGGTGGATGGGAGCGCTGGCCTGTGCTCCTGCGGCCTACAGGGGCTGTAGCCGCGTGGGAGGCCCCAGGAGAGGCCTGACCGCGGGGGGGTGAACCCACACCGGCGGCCAGGCCAGGTTGGAGGTGAGCATATTGCTCCCTTAAGTGCCTACTGCCATCCAGGGCAGCAGCAGCTCTGAGGGCAGACAGGATGCCTTCAATATCCATCCCTCAAGCTGGTAAAGTGTGCAGGCCCAGGACAAACAGGAGCGCAGAGGGAGAGACGTTGTTTGCTGGCCAGAATCCAAACAGGCACTGAGGTAAGATGATCCCTGCCCCACTACCAACACATAACCACTCCCCTAAACAGCAAATCACTAGCACCATCCCCACACTCATACATGTGCCCTTGTCCGTTTAGCTGTGCTGACTCCCCAGGGCCTAGTATTATGTTTCGCTAGGAGATTGAGCGCTTGCGATGTCTCGTTGGTAATTATCTCAACCACTGTGTCAGGATCGGGACAGGGATCCAACACGCAGAGTACAAAGAGTAGCAGATACGTATACCGGACCTTAGAATGGCCGGACTTAACGTAATACTACGTATAGAATGGTCAGGGACAAGCCGGGTCAGGGACAAGCAAGGGACAGGTAAGCGAGAGACAAGCCGGGTCAAGGATAACAGAGAAGACAGGTAAGTAATAACAAAGCCGGGTCAGAACCAAAAGACAAGAGAATACAAGAGCACTGTGTGACTAGGCTGGCTAGAACCACGACAGGGCAATGAGCAAATGCTGAGAGCTCCCTTAAATACCCTGGTTCTAGAGACTAATCACGCCTCCGCCGAGACCTGATTCGTGTCCGGGATTTGACTGACAGGTCGGGCTAGAATAGCGTCATGACGTCGACTATTGAGCGTCACGTTACAAAAAGGCATAGTTCTCTCGCAGCCGGCGTTTACATGCGCGAGGGGACCGCGAGGAACGGGAGAATCATGCCGTCTGGATGGAAAAACGTCTAAGTCTCTACCCGTCTCAGGGGTAGAGACTACAGGTACCCTGACAGTACCCCCCCTCTCAGAAATGCCCACCGGCGGAAGGAACGGGACGAGATGGAAAGCGGGAATGAAAAGCCCTGCGAAGACGAGGAGCATGGACATCCTCCTGTGGTACCCAGGTCCTCTCTTCTGGACCATATCCCTTCCAGTCAACCAGGTATTGAATTTTCCCCCGGGAGATTCGAGAATTGATGATGGAGTTGATTTCGTACTCCTCCTGGCCCTCAACCTGAACAGAGTGAGGAGAGGAGACCTTGGAGGAGAATCTGTTACAGATCAGGGGTTTTAGCAAGGAAACATGAAAGGAATTAGGAATACGTAAGGCAGAGGGGAGCGCTAGGCGATACGCAACAGGATTAATTCGATTCAGGATCCTATAGGGTCCAATGTAGCGAGGAGCGAATTTCATAGACGGTACTTTCAAACGAATGTTTCTAGTACTCAACCATACCCTATCACCAGGGACAAAACTAGGAGCCGGCCTTCTGCGTTTGTCAGCGTGTTTTTTATACAGTATAGAATTATGTAGGAGAATTTGTCGAGTCTGATCCCACAACTTCTTCAGATTGGCAACATGAGTATCAACCGACAGTACCCCCTGGGAAGAAGGAACCGACGGAAGAATGGAAGGATGAAAACCATAATTCATGAAAAAGGGGCTAGAGCGAGTTGAATCGCAAACAAGATTATTGTGTGCGAACTCTGCCCAAGGAATCAGACCGACCCAATCGTCCTGGTGTTCAGAAACAAAACAACGCAGATATTGTTCAATCTTTTGATTGGTACGTTCAGCGGCTCCGTTAGACTGAGGGTGATAAGCAGAAGAAAAATTCAATTTAATGCCTAGTTGAGAACAGAATGATCTCCAGAAACATGAAACAAACTGGGAACCTCTATCAGAAGTAATCTCGGAAGGTATCCCATGTAAGCGAAAGATCTCTTTAGCAAAAATCTCCGCTAATTCAGGTGAAGTCGGAAGTTTAGGTAAAGGCACGAAATGAGCCATCTTGGTAAACCTATCCACCACTGTGAGAATAACAGTGTGCTTTTTCGAAACAGGCAAATCCACAATAAAATCCATCGCCAAACAGGACCAAGGTTTTTCTGGAACTTCCAGGGGATGTAAGAGACCACAAGGAAGCGAATGAGGTAGTTTAGTCTTAGTACAGACCTCACAGGCTCCGATAAAATCCTTAATATCCCTCCGTAAAGAAGGCCACCAGAAATCCTTAGAGATCAAGGAATATGTTTTGCGAACGCCCGGATGACCAGCCACCTTACTCTCGTGAAGACACTGTAAGAGCTCCAGTTGGAGTTCAGGAGGAACGAAGTGTCTAGATGCAGGAGTCAGTCTAGGTGCCAGATGCTGCAAGCTCCTGATCTGATCCAGAAGCGGAGAATGGATTTTGAGAGTTGTGTTAGCGATGATATTACACTTAGGTACTATAGAGGATAAAACCGGCTCAGATATGGCAGAAGGTTCATGTTGGCGAGACAAGGCATCAGCTTTAGAATTCTTAGAACCAGGCCTATATGTGAGTATGTAATTGAAGTGAGTGAGGAATATAGACCAACGGGCCTGTCTTGATGATAATCGTTTAGCCTCCCCAATATAGGATAAGTTTTTATGATCCGTCAAAATGGTAACAGGATGCACAGTCCCCTCCAATAGATGTCTCCACTCCTTTAAAGCCATGATAACTGCTAGGAGTTCCCTGTCACCAATGTCATATCTGCTCTCAGTACCCGATAATTTTTTGGAAAAATACCCACATGGATGTAATGGTTTATCCACACCCAACCTTTGGGACAGGATGGCACCTATACCCGTCTCAGAAGCGTCAACTTCGAGTAGGAAAGGTAGAGTAGTATCAGGGTGAACTAAAATTGGTGCGGAAGCAAACAGCTCCTTGAGAGTCTTAAAAGCCAGAAGTGCTTCAGTAGACCAATTCTTAGTGTCTGCCCCTTGTCTGGTCATATTGGTGATAGGAGCAATAATAGAGGAGTAACCCTTAATGAAACGTCTGTAATAATTAGAGAAACCAATAAATCTCTGAATGGCCTTGAGACCCTTAGGTAAAGGCCAATCTAAAATAGATTGGAGTTTCTCCGGATCCATTTCAAACCCCTCTCCAGAAATCACGTAACCAAGAAAGGTAGTCTGGGATTGGTCAAAGCTACATTTCTCTAATTTGCAGTACAAGCCATGTCGAAGAAGTTTGTGCAAATCCCTTCTGACCTGTCCGTGGTGAGTCTCAATATCCCTGGAATGTATAAGTATATCATTGAGGTATACAATAACACAGTCATGCTGAAACTCCCTAAGAACTTCATTAATAAGATCCTGAAATACCGCCGGGGCATTACAGAGACCAAAAGGCATTACAGTATACTCATAGTGCCCATAACGAGTATTGAACGCAGTCTTCCACTCGTGTCCCTGCTGAATTCTCACCAAGTTATAAGCACCTCTGAGGTCTAACTTAGTGAAAATCTTGGAACCCTTTAATCGATCAAAAAGCTCGGTGATCAAGGGGATCGGATAGGCATTTCTAATGGTTATCTTGTTCAAACCTCGGTAGTCAATGCAAGGTCTTAAAGAACCATCCTTCTTTTTAACAAAAAAAAATCCAGCCCCAGCAGGGGAGGAGGATCTCCTAATGAACCCTTTGTCTAGGTTCTCACGAATATACTCCTCTAAGACTAAGTTCTCATTCGTAGACAAAGGGTATACATGGCCCCTGGGAGGCATAGTACCAGAAAGTAAATTAATTTTGCAATCAAAAGGCCTGTGTGGTGGTAAGGTATCAGCCTTTCCTTTGTCAAATACCGCCTTTAAATCTAGATACAAGGACGGTATCTGTACTTTAGTAGAGTCGGTAGAGTTATTAAGTGTGTTAACAATACAAAGGGGTGACACTCTCTTTAAACATCTCTCTTGACAACCCTGACCCCACGAGACTATTTCCCCTGATTTCCAATCTATAATGGGGTTATGTCTCTTCAGCCAGGAGTATCCCAGGACTATGGGAACAGAAGGAGATGAAATGAGTAGTAGAGATATCTCCTCCTTGTGTAGAATACCAGTAGTTAAGTTAAGAGGTGTGGTCTCCCGGAAAATCACAGGCTCAACTAAAGGTCTACCATCTATGGCCTCAACAGCCAAAGGTGTCTTCCTTAACTGGGATGGGATAGCGTGTTTGGTGAGAAAAACTTGGTCGATAAAGCTCTCAGCAGCTCCGGAGTCTATCAATGCCACAGTCTCTAAAGTTCCCTTCTCCCAAGTTAAAGAGACGGGTAATAGAAGCCTGTGTTCTTTGTAGTTATGAGTAGAGGACAAAATAGAAACACCCAAGGCCTGTCCTCTAGAGAAACTTAGGTGCGAGCGTTTCCCGGGCGATTGGGACAATTCAAACGTAAGTGACCTCTGACTCCACAATACATACACAGTCCCTCCCTTCTCCTGTACTGTCTCTCCTCTTCTGAGAGACGAGTAAGGCCTATCTGCATAGGTTCTGGAAACTGTGGAGTTTTGGTTTCAGGACTTTGAAATGAAGGAGCTAGTCTAAAGGAAGGTCTACCGGTTCTATCTCGAGTGTTCTGCCTCTCTCTTAGACGTTCATCAATGCGAGAGATAAAGGAAATTAAGTCCTCCAAATTCTCGGGAAGCTCTCTCGTCGCTACCTCGTCAAGTATTACATCGGATAATCCGTTTAAAAATACGTCTATATAAGCCTGTTCATTCCACTTAACCTCTGCCGCCAAAGACCTGAACTCTAGTGCGTAATCCACAAGTGTTCGGTTCTCTTGTCTAAGGCGCAACAGTAATCTAGCTGCATTGACCTTTCTGCCAGGAGGGTCAAAAGTTCTTCTAAAAGCAGCTACAAAGGCATTATAGTTATAGACTAATGGATTATCATTCTCCCACAAGGGATTAGCCCATCTCAAAACCCTCTCAATGAGTAAGGTGATAATAAATCCCACCTTTGCCCTATCAGTAGGGTAGGAACGGGGTTGTAGCTCGAAATGGATACTGATCTGGTTCAAAAAGCCACGACACCTTTCAGGAGAACCAGCATAACGTACAGGTGGGGTAACTCGGGAAGAAGCACCTACAGTGGCTACCTCTAACCCTGAACTCACAGGAGGAATAGAAGTATTACGCATCTCCTCAGGTGGATTATTAGGACGTGATAGTAACGCCTGTAGTGCCAGTGCCATCTGATCCATTCTATGATCCAAGGCGTCAAACCTAGGATCAGGAGAACCAAGCTGACAGTTTGTACCTGCAGGATCCATTGGCCCTGTCGTAATGTCAGGATCGGGACAGGGATCCAACACGCAGAGTACAAAGAGTAGCAGATACGTATACCGGACCTTAGAATGGCCGGACTTAACCTAATACTACGTATAGAATGGTCAGGGACAAGCCGAGGTCGAGGGAACGAGAAGACAGGTAAGCGAGAGACAAGCCGGGTCAAGGATAACAGAGAAGACAGGTAAGTAATAACAAAGCCGGGTCAGAACCAAAAGACAAGAGAATACAAGAGCACTGTGTGACTAGGCTGGCTAGAACCACGACAGGGCAATGAGCAAATGCTGAGAGCTCCCTTAAATACCCTGGTTCTAGAGACTAATCACGCCTCCGCCGAGACCTGATTCGTGTCCGGGATTTGACTGACAGGTCGGGCTAGAATAGCGTCATGACGTCGACTATTGAGCGTCACGTTACAAAAAGGCATAGTTCTCTCGCGACCGGCGTTTACATGCGCGAGGGGACCGCGAGGAACGGGAGAATCATGCCGTCTGGATGGAAAAACGTCTAAGTCTCTACCCGTCTCAGGGGTAGAGACTACAGGTACCCTGACACACTGCCTGTAACCTTATAATACGGTTGAGCATATATATTGGGGTTCTATATCCAAAAGTACCATCCTCTGCCCATGTAGCTGGCCCATAATAATCTATAATACACTGGGGAGGCCATTCATTATCTTCCCAGGTACCTATCTCTAGGGGTCCCCTTTTCTTCCTATGATTTACATCATATACCTTAACTCCCAAAGTCTCTCCTGTTTCAATAGGCAACAAGAAGAAGGATGGTTTGAGCATACCTAACACACATGCCCCTTCCCAGTCCTGTGGTAACTCAGAATAGGCTTTCTTACCACAGATCCAGTACAAATTTGCTGGGGCTTTCCAACTAGATGTAGTAGATAGGTCAAACCACACGTCCTTTAAATTGGTATAACTTGCAAACTGGTTAGGTGGTTCTGGTGGACATTTGAAGCCGACCACCAAGTTGTATTCTTTGTATTATCATCATAAGCTTTTTGCCCTAGACAAGTTAATTCTCCTACAGATGTATTAAACATTATTCCTTTCCTTGCTATGCAAACATAACCTATAATGGAGGTCTTTAATCGCCACTCAGATTTACCTCTAACACTCATTTGATAATCGGCTTGAGAAGATGTTATCTGTTCAATTGTCTCAGAACCAGAATACATTACCTCCTTTGCTTCCCAGGGCCATTGGTCTCCCATATTAGTATCTCCACACACATAGCAGTTAGTCACATTAAGACTACCAGCAATACTCTCGGCTAGATCAATAAACAGGTTCCTAGCATTATGGGGGATCTTATTTTCTATACTCATCTCTTCATAAAAAGAATGGAAAACCTGATGAGTTTGGGATGCTACGGTATCGGTCTCTATCCCTATAAATAATATTGTCCCAGGATCCAAACCTGTCCCATATATCTGGAACCCAAATAAGTTTCCGAACCTATCTATAAACTGTTCAGGATTATTAATAAGTATATGGACTGGGTTACACTCCATAGACTTACAATATGGTTTGGTAGGCAACTTAGTAACAATCATATCCTTATCTACTGTCTGTCCCCAAGTTGCCCACCCTACACAAGACCAATATGGACAATAATTATAATTCTTATTTGGGCATTTTGGATCTATATACTTGTTCTTACTACTGGGGCAAATATACCTATCATTAGACCCATACGTTCTTTTCCATTTAAGATCCCTGCATACATTCCACGGTTTTCTACCACTTGATATCGCCTTACATGCATCAAATAGCAGAACACCCGAAGAATGTATGGTTTCTAGTATTGTCTTATTTATTAGGGTCCCCTGTGAGTCTCCATTCCGAAGGGTCGACCAAATTGTACGGGGTTGATACTCTGGATTGAAGCACTTAGGTTCTCCTACTCCTAAATGGCATACACTATAATCTATACCTAAGTATCTACACCTAGATACATATCCTTTACACTCATATTGTGAATGCCAAATAAGGGTCTGGGAAATGTGATTACCTGTTTTAGTAGTCTTAATGCAAACCTCACAGCCAGGTGTGTCGGTACCTCTACCTTCCTGAATAATTAAAAACACAAATATATACACTATCAAATACATTTCTCCTGACATCTTTATCCTAATTCTTCGTCCGTGCGATGGCACCTCAGCTTCCAGGATGTAAGGGCTGCAAGGAATGGAGTCCTTGAAGTCCTCTCTTCCCTTCACAGAGGTCCCTTCAAGACACTCTGGCTATGTAACGTGGGTAGGTGGTCAGGCTTTATTATGGCCGTCAAAACACCCACTTGCTGATCTCTTTGATTACTCTAGAAGTCCCAATATCTCCTCGTCACTCCGACTGAGTTACACGCTTTAACCGGATCTTGCAGGGATTCTCTGGATCTGGTGTAGAATCTAGAATCTTGCCAAGAATCTACTGCTGCTGATTTAACCCTGGAGTGATGAATCCACTGAGTCACTTCAGCCACCTTTATAGCTGTAGGGGTAGACAAAAGAACAACATAAGGACCCCTCCACTTTGGCCCCAACGGTACACTGTTCCGCTCCTTAATCCAAACTTGATCTCCTGGATGATAACAATGGACAGGTGGATAAATATTCACAGGTAATCTATCTTGTACCCATTTCTGTACCTCCTCCATAGTTTTACCCAACTCTACAACCTGCTGCCGGGTAATTCCTTCTCCCAACTGACTTAAATCCCCCCTTAAGTTACCAAGTACAGCAGGTGGATGCCCTGCTGTACTAGGTACCCATTTCTGTACCTCCTCCATAGTTTTACCCAACTCTACAACCTGCTGCCGGGTAATTCCTTCTCCCAACTGACTTAAATCCCCCCTTAAGTTACCAAGTACAGCAGGTGGATGCCCATACATAATTTCAAAAGGTGAGAGATCAATCCTTCTGGTAGGTGTACTACGAATGCGTAACAGAGCTATTGGCAAAAGAACATTCCATTTAAGTTGAGTTTCTTGACACATCTTTGCCAATTGGTTCTTAATAGTTCTGTTCATCCTTTCCACTTTCCCAGAACTCTGAGGTCTATATGCCGTATGAAACTTCCACTTAATACCAAGTATATGAGTCAGTTGTTGTAGGCACTGGTGAACGAAGGCTGGACCATTATCCGATCCTATAGAACATGGTAGTCCATATCGGGTTATTATTTCTCGCAACAGAAATCGCACAACTTCTCCTGCTTTCTCTGTACGAGTAGGACATGCTTCTACCCATCCTGAGTAGGTACACACAACTACTAGTAGGTAGCGATGTCCGCCGGATTTAGGCATTACCGTATAGTCTATTTGAAGATCGGACATAGGGAGTCCCCCCATATACTGGACTCCCGGTGGTTTCACTGGTCCTTGCCTTGCGTTATTCTTGGCACATATCACACATCTTTGTACAATGGCTTGAGTCAAGTTGGACAATCTTGGTATGTAGAAATGTTTCCTGAGAGATTCTTCCATACTATCTCTTCCAGAATGTGTCCCGTTATGATAATTCTGGACAATTTCTACAGCTAGTGATGCTGGAATGACTATTCTTCCATCTTCTAACTGATACCAATTATTCTCCAGGTACTTCCCAGCTTCAGTCTTTAACCACTCTTCTTCTTGAGCTGTATAAACTGGAGTCCATTGAGACAGTGGGGTCGGTATAAGAGCAGCTATATGTTCCACATACTCCTGTTTTCCTGATTCAGCGGCACGCTTAGCTGCATTATCTGCCATCCGATTTCCTTTTGTTACATCACCATCACCTTTCAGATGCGCTCGACAATGTATGATACCAACTTCTTTCGGTTCCCACACGGCTTCCAGTAGTTGTAATATCTCAGCTGCGTACTTGATTTCTTTACCCTCTGAGTTCAGTAGTCCTCTTTCTTTATACAAAGCTCCATGGGCATGAGTGGTTAAAAACGCATACTTGGAGTCCGTGTAGATGTTCACCCTCAAACCTTCAGCCAACTGTAACGCTCGTGTGAGTGCGATTAGTTCGGCCTTCTGTGCCGAAGTTCCTTTTGACAATGGCCGAGCTTCTATCACCTTGTCTATGGTTGTCACTGCATATCCTGCATAGCGAATCCCTTATTTCACATAACTACTGCCGTCCGGATAGTACTGGACATCAGGGTTCTGGATGGGAAAATCACAAAGGTCCGGTCTACTTGAAAACACTTCATCGATCACCTCCAGGCAATCATGTTGACTCTCAGTAGGTTGTGGCAAAAGGGTAGCTGGATTCAAGGTGTTAACGGTCTCTAGATGAACTCTCGGGTTTTCACATAACATAGCTTGATACTTAGTCATGCAGCTATTGCTAAACCAATGATTGCCTTTATAGTCTAGCAACGTCTGTACTGTGTGCGGGACTCGCACGTAGAGTTCCTGACCCAGAGTGAGCTTATCAGCTTCGGCTACCAGCAGGGCGGCGGCAGCTACAGCTCTTAGACAAGGTGGAAGACCACTGGCCACTGCATCCAGTTGTTTGGACATATATGCAACAGGTCGTTGCCATGATCCCAAGTACTGTGTCAATACTCCCATAGCCATTCTTCTTTGCTTGTGTACATATAAGTAGAATGGACGTGACAGCTTGTATCCTGCCTTCCAAAGAATGTGCAGTAGATCATGTGTTGCTTTCTGACATATCTCACTTGTAACTGCCGCTATTAACAAATCATCTACGTATTGTAATAGTACACATTCTCCTGGGATGGACTTGAAATCCAGTAAGTCTTGACTTAAAGCTGATCGAAATAGGGTAGGTGAATTCTTAAACACTTGGGGCAATCTTGTCCAAGTCATCTGGCGTTTCGAGCCCGTTACAGCATTTTCCCATTGGAATGCAAAGATACACTGACTTTCCGCAGCAATTCGTAGGCAAAATAAGGCATCTTTGATATCCAAAACTGTGAAGTAGGTAGCCCCGCCCGGAATTAAAGCAAGCAGGTTATATGGATTGGGTACAACTGGATGTATACTCACTACCGCATCACTGACTGCTCTCAAGTCCTGCACAGGGCGATACTCATCTGTACCGGGCTTTTGAACAGGCAACAATGGGGTGTTCCAGGGGGAAGTACAGAATTTTAGGATAACATACCTTATGAACTTATCCAAATAAGATTGTATGTTCTTCTTGGCCTTTTGTGGAATATGATATTGTCTCAGGCTTACTGGATAAACCCCAAGCTTTAGTTCGATATGAATTGGTGGGATATTACGAGTAAGTCCTGGTGGGTTATTCTCTGCCCACACTCCTGGTATATTGAACAAGGATTCATCACTCTTAGGGTTTTGGCTAGTCAACACTGTATAAAGTCGCCACTCTTCTTCCTTTGGTACAGATATTGTCATTATACCTGAGGGTCCATTGAACCTCAAAGATGTTGTTCCGTTAGGTAGAAATGTTATCTGTGCTTGTAATTTCGACAACAAATCACGTCCTAGCAGTTGGACTGGACATTCAGGCATATAAAGGAACTGGTGTTTCACTATGTGGCCTCCCAATGTACAGAGTCGACTTTTAAGAACCGGTTTAGCGGCACTCCTTCCAGTTGCTCCTATTACGGTGATAGTTCTTCCTGAAGGAGGAGCGACTAGGTCAGTCACCACCAAATGTTCAGCACCAGTGTCAATCATGAAAGCACTCCTTTTTCCCCCTATTGCTACATCGACCATAGGCTCCGCTCGGCCAAGGGGGATGGAGCCCGGTCGGTATCAATAGTCCTCCATGACTGTGTCAGCCAAACCCACAAAGTCTCTATCCTCTCTCTCGCGGGGTCTCTGCGCTGCTGTCAATCATGAAAGCACTCCTTTTTCCCCCTATTGCTACATCGACCATAGGCTCCGCTCGGCCAAGGGGGATGGAGCCCGGTCGGTATCAATAGTCCTCCATGACTGTGTCAGCCAAACCCACAAAGTCCCTATCCTCTCTCTCGCGGGGTCTCTGCGCTGCTGGGTAGTATCTATCTCCACTAACACTTCCTCTATTATTACCACTATTTCCTCCAGGACCTCCTCTACCTCTTGCTCTACATCTATAATTACTGCTATATCCTGCCCTAGGTCTGTCTGTCTCATTCTGTTCCCTTCGTGGACACTCACTTCTCCAATGCCCTTCTTCCCTACAGTACGCGCATTGGTTCCTACTAAAAGGTTCCCCATTCCACTTACTCTCGCCTTTATCCGTTCCCCTATACACTTCCTTTTCCCTTCTATCTACGCCTGCGATAGCTACCGCTAGCATATTTGCTTTCCTACGCATCTTTCGCTCTTCCTCCTTCTTCGTCTCTGTCTCCCTATTCATATATACCTTATTTGCTATTTCCATTAGTTGGGTTATAGACATCCCTACAAACCCTTCTAACTTCTGTAGCTTGCGCTTTATATCTCCGTAGGCCTGGCTGACAAAGGCAGAGTTAACCATTCGGGAAGTCTCAGGAGCCTCTGGATTAAAGGGGGTATACAAACGGTATGCCTCCAATAATCGGTCATAAAAGACACTGGGCAATTCATCACATTTCTATAATACCTCAGCCTTCTTAGACATATTAATCGCCTTCTTCCCTCCGGCTTTCATGCCAGCAATAATAGCGTCCCTGTATGCTTTTAAATGGGCCATATCTGCGCCATTGATATTCCACTCCGGATCAGTGTTTGGATAATGGGCTGCGGCCCATGCTGCCGGGTTGGCCTGATTTTGTGTACGGGCCACTTCTTCCAGCGCTTTAATTGCCGCTTGGTTTATCCTTGTCCTTTCCTCGTTATTAAACAATGTCATAAGCAGTTGCTGGCAATCAGCCCAAGTGGGATTATGTGTCTGGACTATGGAGGTAAATAAATCCGTCATGGATTGAGGCTTTTCGGTGTATGAGGAGTTATGGGTCTTCCAATTAAATAGATCAGTAGTTGTGAAGGGAACATAGACGAATACTGGATCAGCATATTGTATCTGGCCGTCACCGTTAATGTGTGTCGGGCCAGGTGTCAGTCGAAGAGGCATTTGATAATGTCGGGGTTGGAGGGTACCGGTCAGTTGTCGGGTTAGTATGGGGCTTCATTTAGGAATGTCAGTTAGGGGTTCCGGTCGAGGGGTAGTAAGACAAGGGGATGGGGACGCTTTACTGGGGGGGAGGTCAGCAAGTAAAATATTCCGGGCCGGGCTAGGAGGAGCCTGACCAGGAACTAGAAATGGCGCCAAATCTGGGTAGGTGGAGTTAACAGAGGTAGGTACTGAAAGGGGAGGGTTTAAAACAAGAGGGCTGGGCTCTGAGCTAGAGGAGGGGGTAGGTGGGGACAACGGGGCAAGGGGAGTAGCATTACCAACAGCACCTCCTCTTCCTCTTCCGGTGGAGGAGGAGTAAGGGGGCGGCATGGGGATCTCGGACTCAGGAGGCGTGTCCAAAATGGGCGTGATTACGGCCTTAGTGGACAGGCGAGTTCTGGCCACCATGAGGCGACATTGTTCCTCGTGGCATACCCGGATCCATTTAGGTGAGTCATTTACGGCCTGCTTCCAACAGTCAATATACGGTAACTGGCCGTAAAGTTCAGGCCTACCTGATACAGCCACGTGTACACGCTGTACCAGGTTAGGATCCAAACTGCCACGTGGTGGCCATGCAGCAACCAAAGTAGGCCATTCCCTACTACATAAAGTAGTCAGGCGTGTTGGAGACATCTTTACCCCAAAATCATATACAGTGTATCCCTTTTTAAAGTTTTTCAACATACATCCTAAGGGATCCATCACCGTTGAATCTGACGCACCCATACCAACAATGAAGCGTCGTCTCCAACAGAAACTAAACAAACACACTTCCAACAGTCACACCCGTTCCCTCGGCAACAGCACCACGTGGTACAGTTACTAAGCGAAACGCACACAACAAAACATACAGGGAATTCCCGTACACACACA
This sequence comes from Pelobates fuscus, assembly GCF_036172605.1. NCBI lineage: Eukaryota > Metazoa > Chordata > Amphibia > Anura > Pelobatidae > Pelobates > Pelobates fuscus. The sequence continues at coordinate 283,545,879 of NC_086319.1, read as the reverse complement.
GCTGTTACACCAGTCACTAAATAACTAATACTGTGCCCTTTGGCGAAACTATACAGTCACCCACGCTATAATTCCCTATATCTGAATTACCCGTCTATAACGTACCCCAGTAACATCGTCTTTACAAACAGTAGTTATAGTACAGTTAGCATTGGTTAGAGTACAATTTAAAGTCACAGTTCAATTAGTAGTGGTTATGGTGTTAAACATACAACATAGACGACAGTTATTAGTAGTTATTTACAGTATCAGTAATTATACATGGTTATGGTACCGTGCGCTATAATACAGTTACACACTATTCACACTCTCGCTAGACGGCAGAGCTCACGCTATCTAGCAAGATATACACGCTACTACAACAATCTTTAACACATTTACAATTCCCAACTAATCTATTGGCCAGTACCTTGATGGACTACCTAAAACTATCTACATCCGTTTTGGTTAGCCACACTGCCCAAGCACCACATATAGCGAACTAGAGGGCGGAATTTACACAGAACCCTCTTAGTCTATATACTCTATCAAAAATCTAGTGGGTTCCAAATTTACACGCCTTCCCACTTAGCCAAGATAGGTTGAGATCTAGCGGACCGAATTTACACAGACGCCGCTTAGTCTCCCGGTCCCTCCGACCTAGCAAACGTAATATACACCCTAGAACGCTAGTCTAGACCGGTGTCCGGCTTGGGCTATTTACACAGAACCCAGCCTGACTCCAAACCAAAATTAAACGGGCTGACTACAGGGCGTTTAATTGAGCGGTGCGCCTTCGCTCCTTCCCTCCACTGGAGGGGGCAGATTCCATACACAAATAACCCCTTATGGGCCTACCGCACAATCGGTATCCAATACCCCTAGTGGGTCCACCGTCTAAAACAGTAGTCGTCTTACCTCCTCGTTCCTGAACCTGGGTTCACACTCATCAACGGGGGCACCCCAGCACTTACTACATAGAGGCCGATGATCTCCTGGACAACAGACCAGTGGCGCCGAGACGAAGGGAGGTCCACGCAGAAGTTCAGGGGTGCAGCCGTAGAGAGCGTGGGCAAAGATAGACCGTCTCACGCCTCTGCTTCTCAGCTACCGTTGAACGATGAGCTTCCCGGCCAATCGCACCAAATGATACCGGAGAAACTGACGGAAGCCAAGCACAGAGAGATGGACACAGGTTTCTTCAGGAAGGAAGAGATTCTTGATTCGATTCACCGACCGGGACTCAGAGGGACTAATGTCACCAAAAACAGCAAAGTCTGAGTCCTGATCATACAGTGTAGGTCCCTTATATAGGCATGTAGCTCCTCCCATAATCAGTTCAACCTACACATACTCTTATCTAATCAACCGAATAGAGACTAAATTCCTGTTTGACCACATGGCTTGCCCAGCACAATGGAGGAGGGAAAATACTCGTATATCCTGTATTCCTACATATGCTCCATACACTACTGATTGTATCTTAGCTACGTGTAACTGACTAACTGATACATCAACAAGTGCACATACCACGTGGCAATCTTGTCCTAGTAAATTTATTTTTACTGAGATTCCACCACAACAGTACAACTGAGAACTGAGCAATGAGTACTAAGAGGAGTGGCGTTTGGGAGAAAAGGTATGTCCATTTACTGTAACTATGCCTTCTATACACACCTCCTTGGTTTGGACCACCTTTTGTTCATTTAAAATGGCGTTGCTTCGCCGCTCGTGACCCCTAGGTCATCCCTGTTGCTCCACCCCTCTGCCACGAGGGAACGTAGTTTTGATCTGATCCACGGAACCGCACTTGGGAAATGGTACTGCCTGTTCCTGCAGCACTGCGGACAATTGGCTGTGGAGAGCAGGCCAGCTGTGCCATGTTGGAGGATGACCTGTCCGGGCACAGCATCTCTGTGAGGAGAGAGGGAGATGCGGCGTGGGAGCATGAGGTAATGAGGCAGAGGTGATGGGGCCTGACAGCCACTTATTCCACAGCTAAAGGGGGAATTAGTACATTATATTCATGCTCTTGTACCACTCTGGATTCTGACCCCTGGCTTGACCTGACTCAGTTATTGGATGGCTCATGTCAGTGTCAGAACTAATCAGAACCCTGGTGCAAGAAATAATTTTGCCCCTCACCCCCCCCCCCCCCAATACCAGCACAATGATGGCTAAAAGGTAGATATACAGGGAGTGCAGAATTATTAGGCAAGTTGTATTTTTGAGGATTAATTTTATTATTGAACAACAACCATGTTCTCAATGAACCCAAACAACTCATTAATATCAAAGCTGAATATTTTTGGAAGTAGTTTTTAGTTTGTTTTTAGTTTTAGCTATTTTAGGGGGATATCTGTGTGTGCAGGTGACTATTACTGTGCATAATTATTAGGCAACTTAACAAAAAACAAATATATACCCATTTCAATTATTTATTTTTACCAGTGAAACCAATATAACATCTCAACATTCACAAATATACATTTCTGACATTCAAAAACAAAACAAAAACAAATCAGTGACCAATATAGCAACCTTTCTTTGCAAGGACACTCAAAAGCCTGCCATCCATGGATTCTGTCAGTGTTTTGATCTGTTCACCATCAACAATGCGTGCAGAAGCAACCACAGCCTCCCAGACACTGTTCAGAGAGGTGTACTGTTTTCCCTCCTTGTAAATCTCACATTTGATGATGGACCACAGGTCTCAATGGGGTTCAGATCAGGTGAACAAGGAGGCCATGTAATTAGATTTTCTTCTTTTATACCCTTTCTTGCCAGCCACGCTGTGGAGTACTTGGACGCGTGTGATGGAGCATTGTCCTGCATGAAAATCATGTTTTTCTTGAAGGATGCAGACTTCTTCCTGTACCACTGCTTGAAGAAGGTGTCTTCCAGAAACTGGCAGTAGGACTGGGAGTTGAGCTTGACTCCATCCTCAACCCGAAAAGGCCCCACAAGCTCATCTTTGATGATACCAGCCCAAACCAGTACTCCACCTCCACCTTACTGGCGTCTGAGTCGGACTGGAGCTCTCTGCCCTTTACCAATCCAGCCACGGGCCCATCCATCTGGCCCATCAAGACTCACTCTCATTTCATCAGTCCATAAAACCTTAGAAAAATCAGTCTTGAGATATTTCTTGGCCCAGTCTTGACGTTTCAGCTTGTGTGTCTTGTTCAGTGGTGGTCGTCTTTCAGCCTTTCTTACCTTGGCCATGTCTCTGAGTATTGCACACCTTGTGCTTTTGGGCACTCCAGTGATGTTGCAGCTCTGAAATATGGCCAAACTGGTGGCAAGTGGCATCTTGGCAGCTGCACGCTTGACTTTTCTCAGTTCATGGGCAGTTATTTTGCGCCTTGGTTTTTCCACACGCTTCTTGCGACCCTGTTGACTATTTTGAATGAAACGCTTGATTGTTCGATGATCACGCTTCAGAAGCTTTGCAATTTTAAGAGTGCTGCATCCCTCTGCAAGATATCTCACTATTTTTGACTTTTCTGAGCCTGTCAAGTCCTTCTTTTGACCCATTTTGCCAAAGGAAAGGAAGTTGCCTAATAATTATGCACACCTGATATAGGGTGTTGATGTCATTAGACCACACCCCTTCTCATTACAGAGATGCACATCACCTAATAGGCTTAATTGGTAGTAGGCTTTCGAGCCTATACAGCTTGGAGTAAGACAACATGCATAAAGAGGATGATGTGGTCAAAATACTAATTTGCCTAATAATTCTGCACTACCTGTATATGTCACACGTCTCCCACGATGCGTTGCTAGCTGGAGATCTACTATTTGCCCAATCTTGCAGGGGTTTATTTTTGGGGTGTGCTTGTATGCTTAAATGTAAGCATGTGTTTGTATTGAATATGTGTGTGTGAACATAGTGGTCTATTTGTGTGTAGTGTTGGCATTTGAATGCAGTTGGTTTGTGTGTACTGCTGCCACTTGAAAGCAACAGCGTAGTTGTGTGTAGTGCATTTGGATGCAGGGGTGTGTTTGTATATAAGTTTTTTAATACAGGGGTTCGTTTTGCATGTAGTCTTGGTGTTTGATTGCAACAGTTTTTTGTATGTAGTGTGGGCATTTGATTTCAGTGGTGTGGTTGCATGTAGTTTTGGTTTTGGATTGCATGTAGATGGTGTTTGATTGGAGGGGTGTGTTTGTACATAGTGTTGATGTTTGAATGTGAGTGCTGGGAACTATGCACATATGCCAACATACACACCCACATACATATATTTTTAGCCTCCCCCTGATTTCATACCTTTTGGGTGCAGGAAGTTGGCTTTCTGGGCTGGCTGAGGCTGGAAGTCCTGGCTCACTTTCTGCTTTTTGCTCCCTCCTTCCTCTCTGTGCCTCCTACATTCTCCTATCCCACAAGGTCTGTAAGCTGAGAAGTGACAGGTAGTGCTGCTAAAAGGCCACAGCATCCGATCGGGCCCTTTATCACATCTGCAACCACTGACTATGGTCCAGGACTGAGACCCCATTTGGGAATTACCCTGCACAGCTGCCATTAGCAGCTTTCCCTCGGTGCCCATGGTTCGGCATTTTCCCTTCCCACGAATGGAACCAAACGCTAGCTCCCTGGTGGCCGTTCGCATGAACAAAACCCATGAACAGTCCTCAATGGTACTTAGCCGGAAATGTTATAAATCTGTTTTCGGCATGAGGTGACCTTGCAGTTCCTGGACAACTTTTCCGGGGTTTTGAACCACTTTGTGACCCGCCAGGAGAACGCTTTTTGGAGGGAAGGTGCCTGAGGCTAAGAGGAACAAACGCTATTTGAGAGCCAGGTGGAGCACCCCGTATTTCAGCTGCAGGAGCTCCCAAAATTTGACACAATGGCGTTTTGTCTACGCGGCATGGATCTGAGCCCTATTTGGACAACTTGGCTGTTCAGATCAGGCTGTGATCAGGGAAGTATGTTATATGGGTTATTGTATGTTTTTATGATCTTTTGGGGTACTTTTATGTTTTTAGGTTTGTCTCTCTGTTCCTGGGAGATAATTAGCTAACCTGTCTTTAACTCAATTATCTCCCAGGCACAGAGATCTCTGGGAGGGGCTTGCATGGTAGTGTTTGAAAAACCCCTGCTGGGGGTTGTGTATATAAGCAGGCATCTTGGCCATAATAAATGAGTTCCTTTTCACCCTTTACTCAGTCTGGACTAGTGTTTGGGTGGATCAGCTATAATCTCTGCAGGAGAGCTTAATCACTTAAAGCTGTACCCAGAACTCTATTCCAGGGCAGGAAGTGCTGGAGAGACCCCTGCCAAGCTGCAGTGGCTAGGGACTGATGCACTACTGGTGTCCCGGTGATAGCTAGGAAGCGAGCTTGATGGAGGTACCCAACCGGGGTACCAGGCGGTCTGTCACAACCACCAATATCTGATTTTCAGGGTTGTGTGTGTATTTAATATATTATATATTTTCTTATTTATATGGTATTTATTGATATTTTTCTGATATTGATAGCGGTTATATTTGAGCAGATATGATTACCTTACAAGCACTATCAGTATAATGTAGACCACCGTGGTCTCACTTTAAAAGTTGACAGTGCGTTTTGGACTGCGAAGGTTACCACCACGTGATACACTGCAGCGTAAGGAATCCAATGACGGAACATACTCAAACAAAGATAGTGCCCAGAGAAGATGTGAAGAGATGAATGTGTCACGGGTGTAAAGAAGATGAGCACAATGGAAGAAAGGCATAGGTTGGATAACAATTTGATGGGAGTCCCTGACTGATAGGATAATTGAAGACACTTCCCTCTGAATGATTGAGGACCTTAGGGATTAGCCGTAATTAAGTGAAAAGCAAGAGGGGGTTTGTAGGCTGATATTTTTTATTTTGGCATTTATTGTGGTGTTTTTGGTTTTAATTGTATAGTCCCTGAAGAAATTCTTTAGGGGCCGAAGCGCATTTGATCTAAGACTTTCTTATTTTAATTTTGTGTTAATTTATTTATAATTTTTTGAAAAAATATTTTATAATACTTACCTGCTGACTGTCTTCCTAGTTCTCAGGGGCAGGAGGTCCAGGCCCCCTGCATCACCAGGAGAGGCATGTTTAGATGCTTAAACCTTACCATATGTTTATCAGAGCAACCAATTCACAAATATTTGTATACGCTTGTATGTTTTTAGGTATAGAGCTGCATCCTGTTTGTTCTATCCATTTATCCGTGCATTGCGCCAGATGACCATGAGGGAAAGTGGGCTTAGAAAGCTGTATGTGAAAGTTAAGTTTGTTCATATATATTTTCTTTTGTTGCCCTTACATTTGCCTGCCTATTGAGTATGCCCTAGATGAATGGGCTACATGGTGGGCTGCTAATGCCCATGGGCCCTGGCTGTAGCTCCACTGTTGAATTATGTGTACCTTGCATGGATTGTGGTTTCTCTAGTGCAGGCATAGGCAACCTTTGTTACTCCAGATGTTTTGGAATACACCTCTCATGATGCTTTGTCAGCATTATGGCTGTAATAACATTGTGGGAGATGTAGTCCACAACATCTGTCTCATTAGAAGTGACAAGCTGTTCCATAAACACACAAGGTGGAAGATAAAATATATTATGTGTAATAGTGCACTTTTGTTTCATGAAAGCTGATGTTGGAATTCTAATGAAATTTCAAAGGTATTATAAGACAATGTAAGAACTGCGGTAACTCTAAGGTTCCAAAAAGGTTTCAAAGGCAGAGCTTCACCACCAACTTTTGTCACAAGTGTTGGCTTTTGGATTAATTCATGGTCTTCCTCCTCGCAAGATATCATCTATGGAGACTCCGGTAGTGATGAAGGATCCTCCATAGATCTCAGTTTTCTACTTTTACTGCATCAGAACAGATCCTCAGTCACCTGACGCAAACCGGAAATATCAACCTTGTGTGTCTTTGGTAAAATTTTGCAAGGACCCCCAAAAGTGACAGATACTCTTTAAAGCCATTCACTGGCTTAGCGCATCAGCTGACATGCACAGCCAATGAATGGCTTTATTATATGTAAAATATAATATATCTAGTGGAGAAGTGTAACTTCTGCATTAGCAATAGCTGAGCAAGGTGCTGGGCACTGGGTACTCCGGGACCCGTGGTTTGCATTAAACTATTTTAAGTTGTTGAAATACTGAGGAATGGTGCTTGCATCCTAATAGCACCTTAACCGATACAGGTTATGGTGCCTGAAGTTAAGGTGCCTGAAAGGAGTGTTTAGAATTTTGTTAAACCTGTAATGACAATTAGGGTACCAGGATAGCATTAGTTGCAGACAAGTCAGGCTCCTATGCATTAAAAGATAGTTCACTTTATACATACCTAGCACACACTTCCAAAAGAAGAGCATCACAAAAGCATCTTGGCTAATATAAATCCTTTAAAATAACTATATGGTACCCCCATGCCATATCAAAGATTATTTTGAAGAAAACTTGTGTGAGTTTCCATATACAATGGAATATCTCTTTTTATTATGTACCTATGTCTACTTTAACTAAAGGAAGCAAAAACCAAAAAGGTTATGGTGGGGAAAAATTGTGATTGAAAACCCCTTCCACCTGAAGACTATGGATAGTTAATACAATATTAAACAAAAAATCTGCACACCAGTCAAGCCATAATACTTGCTTTTCCCACAGAAATCCCAAATATGCAGTGATATTACTACCGCAAAGGATTCTGGGTGTTAAACTAATTTGCATGTGCCCACCCAGAATCCTTTGAGGTAGTAACATCACTGCAAATTTGTGATTTCTGTGGGAAAAGCAACTCTTATGGCTTGACTAGTGTGCAGAGTTTAGTTTAACTAAAGGAAGTATTCAGATTAGTAACAAATTACTTGAAAGAATTAGATTTTTTTTGCAGAAAATATCCCTCCCATCCAAAATATATTACAGGTACCTGTTTGACAATTAATCAAGTCACAGGGAGGTGTAAGATGAGAAAAGTGAATTATATCAATAGCTCAAGGTCAGAGAGGATGGAATGTGAAATTCACACACACATTTTAATAGACAGACTCAAATTCTCTCAAACTTTTTCATCTACATAAGCAAGAGCTAAGACTCCATAAAGTTCTTGATTAATCCTAGGTCTATTACATATGGTTTGATGGAATATCACTGGAATAAAATACATATTTTAACCCCTTAAGGACACATGACATGTATGACATGTCATGATTCCCTTTTATTCCAGAAGTTTGGTCCACAATAACCACTACAGCCCTCTGCTCTGGCGCACTCACAGAGTATGTAGTCACACCGTTTAAGAATGACAACTCACCTGCTAGGAGCTTGTCACGGACTTCATCAGATGCAGTGAGTTAAACACTGCTATGGACACTTGGATCATGGGCTGTGAGTTCTGACACCTTCCTATCATGGCCAGTATTAAGGATTAACCAGTCAGTATCTGGTGTGACCACCATTTGCCTCACACCGTGCAACACATCTCCTTCAAATAGAGTTGATCAGTGTCAAGGTTAATCTCCCCCAACACGCAACTATGGGACTAAAAGACAACTTGAGCTAGACGTATTACCGGTCCTTAAAGTGGCCAGACTTAACGTGAAGAATAATAAGGAATAAAACCAGAATGGTTATACGAGCCAAAGTCAGGGTAGGAGAAGGAAGAATTAACGATAAACAAAGCCAAGGGTCAGGGAAACCAGAAATACGGAAAACCAGAGACAAGCCGAAGTTAGATACCAAGAAAAGACAAGTTAACAGAACGCACTCTCGGGCTACAATAAACCACGACAGGGCAATGAAGTGATGTAGGAGGGAGGTATAAATAGGGCTAAGAGAGATCTGATAGGCTTGGGAAGAGAATAGGATAGTATATAAAAAGGTTACCAGTTCACATGAAATGATGTTACTATCGCTTTAAGGGTTTAGAGGCAAGCCATGCTTGTATGCGCGCGTCCCCAAGTGTGCTCCCGGGCTTGCGCCATGTGGTTAATGGCATTTACCGTCCTGACAGGAAATGTTGTTCCGAGCAGCATTACCGTCCTGACAGGAAAAGTTGTGCCGAGCAGCAATCTTGCACATGGAAACCTGGTAATTGCTTTTGGGGTCAAAGGCTGGTTACAGCCAATCGGATCCACAGGAGGGGTATTTAAACCCAATTCTCCTTTTGCTTATTGCCCGGTCATCCTGATGGTAATCCGAGAGTCCATTCCTGATCTTGATTTTCTGGTATTTTACTTTGGCTTCGTTTTGACTTCCCTGAATTCTGGTATCCTTGACTTTTGGCTCTCCCTCATCGTTGTGTCTGATTCTATATTCCTGACCACAACAAGTATTTTGACTATTCTTGGATACATTAAGTCCGGACATTCTAAGGTCCAGTTATATGTTATCTTTAGTCCTAGGTGTGACACAGTTGTGCGTGCTGGATCAACTTGTAATCCTGACACTCAGGATCTTGTTACGGTATCTCTGTGCATTCAAAATGCCATCAATAAAATGCACCTGTGTTAGTTGTCCATAACATATGCCTGCCCATACCATAACCCCGCCGTCACCACGGGCCATTTAATCCACAACGTTGATATCAGCAAACCGCACATCCACATTACGCCATACACGTTGTCTGCCATCTGCCCTGTACAGTGAAAACCGGGATTTATCCGTGAAGAGAACACCTCTCCAAAGTGCCAGACGCCATCGAATGTGAGCAGTTTTTAATCAAGTCTCGGGGGTAGGTTTAACTCACATACGCACTATATATCCAATTTGTTTAGCGCTCCACTTATAGGTGTAGGTTTCCACTTACAGTGGCACCTCATAACCATGTAAATTCATCCTTGTTTGTCTGTACTTTGTCTTGGATTCCTTGTTTTCTCTGCAGAGGTCACACATTTTTATGTATATATAAAGTATTTGCCTCTGAGGATGAAGTGGATTTGGAATCTCAATCTATCACAAAGGTACTCCGTATTCTCCGGTAACCATAGTGATATACCACTCCCATACCAAGTCCCAGTATAATAGTCAGCACCTCCCCACACACTTACTCTTTCTTTGGAGATGCAACACCAAACCAGCAAACAGGAACTGATGAACAGTCCAGAACTCAGCAGACCAAACCATCCCGAAATCCAGCCGGATACTTATCAGGAACCATCTGTGAACTGGGACTAAACCATCAACAAATGACTAAGCGTCAACAACAGGGAGTCCGTCACAGCACCATTCATAGATCTCCAGCCAACGTGGTGAAGTCTTGGGAAGAAGTAAGGATCTTTATACAGCACCAACAGCGCAGAATCAACCTGTGAAAACATAGAAAACAGGAGCCCAACTGTTAAATCGGTACTAAAACCAATTGCTCATGCCAAGCCATAATATATTGATATACTGAAACCACATAGTGCCCCTAATGTCAGACAAGAGAACCACCACCAGGCCAACATAACATTAACAGTACGGATGCACATAAAAAGGCAATACCATGTTGAACTGCAATACTTACCAACCTGAGATATAATACAACAGGGGGGGGGGAAACACAATGATAGAAAAATAATAGGGTGGTACAATACTCGCCTCCGTGTCTTTCATAAAATCATGACTTTTCATCATGAAATAGCAAAATCATGTAATTTTATGTCTCATATTGCAAGTTTAAAGCTGATCAATAACCGAAGAGAAAACGTGTTGAAGGCTGAAAGTAAAATTCTCTGAAGGTGGATTCGCGGGACCAGTTCGCCATCCTCATCAGGTCTTCCAGGCGTGCTCCCGAAGACACCATAGACGTGGCTGATGCCCCTCGTGCAGAGTGAGCGCTAAAGATTGATGTATCCACACCGGCCAGTGACATCACCCATTTCACCCAACGAGCCAAGGTAGTGCTGGACACCGGGGCGAAGGCTTGAAGAATCGAACGAAAGAGCTGAGGGGACGCGGCTGAACGATGGGCACTCTTCCGAAGTTCATACTCCCTCAAACAGGTCGCAGGACATAGCGCCGGGGGAGTTGGAAAACTCGGAGATGAGACCGAACATATAGCCGTCTTAGTGCGTCTGGAGATGTTAAATGTCACTCCATTCGGAGTGAAGGACTTAGCATCGTAGTGCAGGGCCCGTACATCCGAGACCCGTTTGCATGAAATGAGGCAGAACAGGGAAACCAATTTGGCCGACAGTTGTCGCAGGGTGAGGTCAGCATTAGGAGGTCAGGAAGTAAACAGTGACAAGACGCAGGAAACGTCCCATGTAGCCGAATACCAAGGTCTTGGGGGGGCATGAACCCCGAAGTAAGCGGCACACCAAGGGGTGTTGGCCCGCAGGACAGCCGTCGAAACCCTGGTGAGCCGAAGAGACGGCTGATCTATACAGGTTAGTTGTGCGATACACCCGACCAGCCTCGAATAACGAAGTGAGGAATAGGAGTATCGCTGTCACAGGTGCCGAAACGGGATCCAAGTCCCAAGCCAGGCACCAGACAGTCCAAGCGGTCCCATATGATCGTCTAGTGCTGGGGGCCCATGCGTCAGCCAGGAGGTGTCGAGTTGCATCCGGAAATCCTCCATGCGAGTAGCAGCAACGACCCGTCCAGTAGGAGGGGGTGTCATTGGCCCAATGGGCCCACCAGAAGATTATGGCAGGATGGCAGAAGTCTGGGTACATCTATTGCCAGTTCCAGGAGCTGTGGGAACCACGACTGGGTCCTCCAGAATGGGGTCAGTAGGACCAAGTCGGCCATCTGCTGTCGTACTTGGAGTAGAACCCGAGCAATCATGGCAAATGGCGGGAAGGCGTAAAGGGGTGAGCCGGTCCAGTCTTGTAGGAAGGCATACACTGCCTCCGCGGCTGGGTGCCAGCTGTAGAACCGAGGTAGTTGGGCGTTGAGCCAGGAAGCGAAGAGGTCGATGGCAAAAGGTCCCCAGAGAGACGAGATAGCGGAGAACACCTCTACATCCAATCGCTGCTGTCTGACAGATAGCGTGAGCTCCAATATGCATGGGTGTTGTGGAGACTGGGAAGGTATTCCGCCTGGATGATCAGATTCCTGGCCAAACAATAGGCCCAGAAGTCCTTTGCCAAGCGGGCCAGAATAGCTGAATGCGTGCCGCCCATGTGATTGACATAGTGAACTGCTGAGATATTGTCCATGCGCAGTCGGATGCATGCACTGGCGATCCTGTTCGCGAAGCTCCGGATCGCAAAGGAGCTGGCCAGGAGCTCCATGGTATTGATGTGGAGACGGGATTCATCCTCCGACCAGCGTCCCCCGGTAGTCACACCGTTGCAGTGGGAACCCCAACCGTGGAGACTTGCATCTGAATCCACCGTGAATTCCGGTTGGGAACCAAAGATGGCCTTGCCATTCCAAGCGGATAGGTTGTGGATCCACCAGGTCAGCTCGTCTCGGGTTTTCCGAATCCAGGGTAACCATGTCTGCATATGATGCCCCGTTGCGAAGATGTGCGTTCTTCAGACGCTGGAGGGCACGATAATGGAGTGGGGCTGTAAACACCGCCTAGATTGAGGAGGCCAGTAGGCCGATGATCCGTGCCAGATGATGCAGCAAAAGCTGGGGGCGTAGTTCTTTGCAGATGGAGCGTATTTTGGCTGGAGGGAGGCTGAGAGATTCCGCTTTTGAGTCTACTGTGAACCCGAGGAACTTCATGCGTCGGGAAGGGGTCAGGCAGGATTTTTCCCAATTGAGGAGGAAACCCAGCCGAGATAGAAGATCCATCGTCCCCTGTAGGTGTTTCAGGAGGACCGAGTTGTCCTGTGCCATGAGGATGTCGTCCAAATAGACTATCAGTCTTACTCCTCGACTGCGCAACCAAGCCATGGCAGGGCGCATCAATTTGGTGAAGCACCACGGAGCTGACGAGAGCCCGAAAGGGAGGCATGTGAAGCGCCAAGTGTCGCCTTTCCAGAGGAAGCGTAGTAAGTCCCTGGATGCCTCGGTCACTGGGACCATCAAGTATGCGTCCTTGAGGTCTAATTTTGCCATCGAGTTTCCCCGAAGGAGTAAGTCCCACAGGAGATGAATGCACTCCATCTTGAAGTGGCGGTAGCGCACTAGAGTGTTCAGGGCCCGGACGTTGATAGCTGGGCGCATCTGCCCGCCTTTCTTTTCTACTAGGAAGATGTTGCTGAGAACCCCTGTGGGGGACATTGGGGCCCGTTCTATCGCCCTCTTCGTGTGGAGAGCCGATAGCTCCTCGTCTATTAGGGCGCGGTCTGTCCCGGGGTGTCGACCAACTCTATGTGAAACCCCCTCACTGTGGTCAGAACCCAGGCATCTGAGGTTATGTCTAACCAGGCTTGGAAAAAATGACAGAGTCTGCCCCCTACACAGATATTGGAAAAAACATGAGGTAAATGTAAGCTTACCGTAAGGGCGTCTGGAACCGGGGTTCCCTCTGAAGCCTCTGGAGCGCCATGGCCTCCCATGAGAGGGGAAGAAAGGGGACTGTTGTCTCGTCTCCTGGTAGGATGGTCTCTGGTTGTAGAAGCCTTGTCCCAATCCACGGGCGTGGTAATTAGACCAGCTGGACAGACGGCCCCTGAATCTGCCGGCCCTAGTAGAGACCCGTCCCTGAAATACCCTACTCATAGAGGATTGAGCCTTGTCCAGGGCTGTAAAAGCACCCACAAAGCACCCCAGATCCTTTATAATGGATTCTCCAAAAAACAGGCCCTAGGCGTCTTTGCCCGCCTCAGTGAGAGCGAGGTTAGTCAATTTGGGCTCAATTTAAAAGAGAATGGCTTTACGTCGCTCAATAGACAGGGAGGTGTTCACACTGCCTGCTATGCAGATCGCCCTCTGCACCCAGCCACGGAGTTCTTCTGGGTCAACCTGCCTGTTTTCGGCTCTGGCTAGTTCAGCCAGGTCAAATAATTTAAGGACCAAATGTCCAGGTGTTTGTCCTGGCATGATTTTAAAGCGGAATCCAATCCCTAAAGAAATTGGGACATTTTGGGGTCAACAATAGGGGTCTCACAGACTTTACTGGTAATCAGGGGTCTAGGACATTCTGCCCTGAGCTGCCTAGACATTCTCCCTTGTTAACGCCGTACCCAGTTCTTTAGGTACTTAGCCACATGGTCCGCTGGGAGCCATTCTGCCGACCTCGGGTGATGGAGAGCATCCGGGTCAAACATAGGTTCCCCAGACGGATCCATGAAGGTGGAACCCACTGTAACGGGGGGAGTCGCTGCGCGAGCCACTCATTAGCAGCCCGATAGAGCGGGGCAGAGGGGTCAGTGTCCTGTCCGCCAATGTCGTCATTGGAGTCACATACGGACTCAGCATCAGTCTCCTCACAAGACCCGATTTCTGAGTCGGAGTCCATCTCGTTTTGTGCTCTAGCACATTTCCATTGCCGCGCCCGTTCTGCCTGGTGCGGAAAGGCTCTCTTGCGTGACATAGGCACGCTGTCATGGGTGGATATAGTCACACCAGTCGTATTGTTTCTGGAGGCAGAGGGACTTAAGTGCCTGGATTTGGCCGTAGCCTTTCTTGGAACATCCCCTGTAGGGCTTAAAGCAGAACGCGGTAAGCGCGTCGGCGTGGCCGAGCCTTCTGCGGCCAAAGGGCGTGCCAGTAAGGCCTGTGAAAAAGTCTGGGAAAGAGCCGAGGACATGGAGCCCATGGCAGCCATAATGGCATTCGTAACAGAGCGCTGTAGAGCTAAGGATTAGGCATCGTCAGTTACTGACATAGGGTCACCTGCGGAGGAAGGGGGGCCAGAGCTGGCAGAGGGGTTAACCAAAGCATGGGGTATATCCATTTCCCCAGGGGGAAGGGGAGTGGCAGGCACTTTGGACTTGGGCATAATAAAATTGCTGTGAGATATCCCAATGACACCAAATTTAAAATAGTAATATTTGCTGCAGGGAGCTGAAAGCTAAACCGAAAATGACAGGGAGAGAACAAGCTAGCAGGAGTTAATCACCCAGACTAGCTATACCTTATTAGAGGGTAGAGATAGGGAGCTCAACAGGGCCCAGACCGTCAGACAGGAAGAAGGAGCAATGGAGTCACAGACAGCCTGAGAAAGAAAAGGCAAACAGAGAAAAAAGATAAGAGCAACGGGGGATGCTCAAGTTATAGAGACATTGATAATAATACCCTAAAGAGGTCTGGAACCCTGGGCTCAAAGAATAACACAATATAAAAATCCACAATAGGATAAAACATGGAAACATAAAACATATGGAAAATCAATAAGTAAATAATGAAACTACAAGCAAAAAAGCAAATAAATGGTACATGTAGCAAAAGAGCAATAATGAGAGTAACATCAATAATGCAAATAAATAGTATACATAACAATAAGGCAATGATAATATGGAAGAAATTAGTCATGTACTTATCTTGTTTGGTAGCAGCAAAGAAAGAGGAAGTGTGTTGGGAGGTGCTGACTATTATACTGGGACTTGGTATGCGAGTGGTCTATCACTATGGTTACCATTTTTTTCTTACTGTTTGTATTCTTTGCTGCTATTGGTGGACAGTAAAGAAAGGGTTAAGCAATATGAGCCTCCGTGTCTTGACATAAAATTACAATTTAAAACACCATTGCTATTGATAATATAGGATGATACCCAAAGGACATCTTGACCTCTTTGTGCCCTTGTAAATAGTCAAGCAGGTCAGTCCTTATACGACAGCCCTATAATTATATATACCTCCCAAACCCCCTATTTAGGAGGGACAATCCCTACTTTCATCTTTTCTTTCCTATTCTCCCTCTTTTCTAGGAGATCCATATTGATGGCATGTTTAATTGTATAACAGATCTACACAGCAATAATACTCACAGTAATGTGTCTTTTTACTACAATAAATGTGTCTATAATTCAGTCTGTGTACATAAGATACAATGTTCTTGCTCTGAATTATTTATTCAACCAAAAATCTTAGCACACCCCTGACCACACCCACAATTACACCTCTAAATTAAAGTGTCCCTGTTTCTCCACTTGAAATGTTGGAAGGTATGTTATATATCTAATATTAGACGAATAAGGCGGTTTACTCAGGGCCGGCGCGTCTGGAGATGTTAAATGTCACTCCATTCGGAGTGAAGGACTTAGCATCGTAGTGCAGGGCCCGTACATCCGAGACCCGTTTGCACGAAATGAGGCAGAACAGGGAAACCAATTTGGCCGACAGTTGTCGCAGGGTGAGGTCAGCATTAGGAGGTCAGGAAGTAAACAGTGACAAGACGCAGGAAACGTCCCATGTAGCCGAATACCAAGGTCTTGGGGGGGCGTGAACCCCGAAGTAAGCGGCACACCAAGGGGTGTTGGCCCGCAGGACAGCCGTCGAAACCCTGGTGAGCCGAAGAGACGGCTGATCTATACAGGTTAGTTGTGCGATACACCCGACCAGCCTCGAATAACGAAGTGAGGAATAGGAGTATCGCTGTCACAGGTGCCGAAACGGGATCCAAGTCCCAAGCCAGGCACCAGACAGTCCAAGCGGTCCCATATGATCGTCTAGTGCTGGGGGCCCATGCGTCAGCCAGGAGGTGTCGAGTTGCATCCGGAAATCCTCCATGCGAGTAGCAGCAACGACCCGTCCAGTAGGAGGGGGTGTCATTGGCCCAATGGGCCCACCAGAAGATTATGGCAGGATGGCAGAAGTCTGGGTACATCTATTGCCAGTTCCAGGAGCTGTGGGAACCACGACTGGGTCCTCCAGAATGGGGTCAGTAGGACCAAGTCGGCCATCTGCTGTCGTACTTGGAGTAGAACCCGAGCAATCATGGCAAATGGCGGGAAGGCGTAAAGGGGTGAGCCGGTCCAGTCTTGTAGGAAGGCATACACTGCCTCCGCGGCTGGGTGCCAGCTGTAGAACCGAGGTAGTTGGGCGTTGAGCCAGGAAGCGAAGAGGTCGATGGCAAAAGGTCCCCAGAGAGACGAGATAGCGGAGAACACCTCTACATCCAATCGCTGCTGTCTGACAGATAGCGTGAGCTCCAATATGCATGGGTGTTGTGGAGACCGGGAAGGTATTCCGCCTGGATGATCAGATTCCTGGCCAAACAATAGGCCCAGAAGTCCTTTGCCAAGCGGGCCAGAATAGCTGAATGCGTGCCGCCCATGTGATTGACATAGTGAACTGCTGAGATATTGTCCATGCGCAGTCGGATGCATGCACTGGCGATCCTGTTCGCGAAGCTCCGGATCGCAAAGGAGCTGGCCAGGAGCTCCATGGTATTGATGTGGAGACGGGATTCATCCTCCGACCAGCGTCCCCCGGTAGTCACACCGTTGCAGTGGGAACCCCAACCGTGGAGACTTGCATCTGAATCCACCGTGAATTCCGGTTGGGAACCAAAGATGGCCTTGCCATTCCAAGCGGATAGGTTGTGGATCCACCAGGTCAGCTCGTCTCGGGTTTTCCGAATCCAGGGTAACCATGTCTGCATATGATGCCCCGTTGCGAAGATGTGCGTTCTTCAGACGCTGGAGGGCACGATAATGGAGTGGGGCTGTAAACACCGCCTAGATTGAGGAGGCCAGTAGGCCGATGATCCGTGCCAGATGATGCAGCAAAAGCTGGGGGCGTAGTTCTTTGCAGATGGAGCGTATTTTGGCTGGAGGGAGGCTGAGAGATTCCGCTTTTGAGTCTACTGTGAACCCGAGGAACTTCATGCGTCGGGAAGGGGTCAGGCAGGATTTTTCCCAATTGAGGAGGAAACCCAGGCGAGATAGAAGATCCATCGTCCCCTGTAGGTGTTTCAGGAGGACCGAGTGGTCCTGTGCCATGAGGATGTCGTCCAAATAGACTATCAGTCTTACTCCTCGACTGCGCAACCAAGCCATGGCAGGGCGCATCAATTTGGTGAAGCACCACGGAGCTGACGAGAGCCCGAAAGGGAGGCATGTGAAGCGCCAAGTGTCGCCTTTCCAGAGGAAGCGTAGTAAGTCCCTGGATGCCTCGGTCACTGGGACCATCAAGTATGCGTCCTTGAGGTCTAATTTTGCCATCGAGTTTCCCCGAAGGAGTAAGTCCCACAGGAGATGAATGCACTCCATCTTGAAGTGGCGGTAGCGCACTAGAGTGTTCAGGGCCCGGACGTTGATAGCTGGGCGCATCTGCCCGCCTTTCTTTTCTACTAGGAAGATGTTGCTGAGAACCCCTGTGGGGGACATTGGGGCCCGTTCTATCGCCCTCTTCGTGTGGAGAGCCGATAGCTCCTCGTCTATTAGGGCGCGGTCTGTCCCGGGGTGTCGACCAACTCTATGTGAAACCCCCTCACTGTGGTCAGAACCCAGGCATCTGAGGTTATGTCTAACCAGGCTTGGAAAAAATGACAGAGTCTGCCCCCTACACAGATATTGGAAAAAACATGAGGTAAATGTAAGCTTACCGTAAGGGCGTCTGGAACCGGGGTTCCCTCTGAAGCCTCTGGAGCGCCATGGCCTCCCATGAGAGGGGAAGAAAGGGGACTGTTGTCTCGTCTCCTGGTAGGATGGTCTCTGGTTGTAGAAGCCTTGTCCCAATCCACGGGCGTGGTAATTAGACCAGCTGGACAGACGGCCCCTGAATCTGCCGGCCCTAGTAGAGACCCGTCCCTGAAATACCCTACTCATAGAGGATTGAGCCTTGTCCAGGGCTGTAAAAGCACCCACAAAGCACCCCAGATCCTTTATAATGGATTCTCCAAAAAACAGGCCCTAGGCGTCTTTGCCCGCCTCAGTGAGAGCGAGGTTAGTCAATTTGGGCTCAATTTAAAAGAGAATGGCTTTACGCCGCTCAATAGACAGGGAGGTGTTCACACTGCCTGCTATGCAGATCGCCCTCTGCACCCAGCCACGGAGTTCTTCTGGGTCAACCTGCCTGTTTTCGGCTCTGGCTAGTTCAGCCAGGTCAAATAATTTAAGGACCAAATGTCCAGGTGTTTGTCCTGGCATGATTTTAAAGCGGAATCCAATCCCTAAAGAAATTGGGACATTTTGGGGTCAACAATAGGGGTCTCACAGACTTTACTGGTAATCAGGGGTCTAGGACATTCTGCCCTGAGCTGCCTAGACATTCTCCCTTGTTAACGCCGTACCCAGTTCTTTAGGTACTTAGCCACATGGTCCGCTGGGAGCCATTCTGCCGACCTCGGGTGATGGAGAGCATCCGGGTCAAACATAGGTTCCCCAGACGGATCCATGAAGGTGGAACCCACTGTAACGGGGGGAGTCGCTGCGCGAGCCACTCATTAGCAGCCCGATAGAGCGGGGCAGAGGGGTCAGTGTCCTGTCCGCCAATGTCGTCATTGGAGTCACATACGGACTCAGCATCAGTCTCCTCACAAGACCCGATTTCTGAGTCGGAGTCCATCTCGTTTTGTGCTCTAGCACATTTCCATTGCCGCGCCCGTTCTGCCTGGTGCGGAAAGGCTCTCTTGCGTGACATAGGCACGCTGTCATGGGTGGATATAGTCACACCAGTCGTATTGTTTCTGGAGGCAGAGGGACTTAAGTGCCTGGATTTGGCCGTAGCCTTTCTTGGAACATCCCCTGTAGGGCTTAAAGCAGAACGCGGTAAGCGCGTCGGCGTGGCCGAGCCTTCTGCGGCCAAAGGGCGTGCCAGTAAGGCCTGTGAAAAAGTCTGGGAAAGAGCCGAGGACATGGAGCCCATGGCAGCCATAATGGCATTCGTAACAGAGCGCTGTAGAGCTAAGGATTAGGCATCGTCAGTTACTGACATAGGGTCACCTGCGGAGGAAGGGGGGCCAGAGCTGGCAGAGGGGTTAACCAAAGCATGGGGTATATCCATTTCCCCAGGGGGAAGGGGAGTGGCAGGCACTTTGGACTTGGGCATAATAAAATTGCTGTGAGATATCCCAATGACACCAAATTTAAAATAGTAATATTTGCTGCAGGGAGCTGAAAGCTAAACCGAAAATGACAGGGAGAGAACAAGCTAGCAGGAGTTAATCACCCAGACTAGCTATACCTTATTAGAGGGTAGAGATAGGGAGCTCAACAGGGCCCAGACCGTCAGACAGGAAGAAGGAGCAATGGAGTCACAGACAGCCTGAGAAAGAAAAGGCAAACAGAGAAAAAAGATAAGAGCAACGGGGGATGCTCAAGTTATAGAGACATTGATAATAATACCCTAAAGAGGTCTGGAACCCTGGGCTCAAAGAATAACACAATATAAAAATCCACAATAGGATAAAACATGGAAACATAAAACATATGGAAAATCAATAAGTAAATAATGAAACTACAAGCAAAAAAGCAAATAAATGGTACATGTAGCAAAAGAGCAATAATGAGAGTAACATCAATAATGCAAATAAATAGTATACATAACAATAAGGCAATGATAATATGGAAGAAATTAGTCATGTACTTATCTTGTTTGGTAGCAGCAAAGAAAGAGGAAGTGTGTTGGGAGGTGCTGACTATTATACTGGGACTTGGTATGCGAGTGGTCTATCACTATGGTTACCATTTTTTTCTTACTGTTTGTATTCTTTGCTGCTATTGGTGGACAGTAAAGAAAGGGTTAAGCAATATGAGCCTCCGTGTCTTGACATAAAATTACAATTTAAAACACCATTGCTATTGATAATATAGGATGATACCCAAAGGACATCTTGACCTCTTTGTGCCCTTGTAAATAGTCAAGCAGGTCAGTCCTTATACGACAGCCCTATAATTATATATACCTCCCAAACCCCCTATTTAGGAGGGACAATCCCTACTTTCATCTTTTCTTTCCTATTCTCCCTCTTTTCTAGGAGATCCATATTGATGGCATGTTTAATTGTATAACAGATCTACACAGCAATAATACTCACAGTAATGTGTCTTTTTACTACAATAAATGTGTCTATAATTCAGTCTGTGTACATAAGATACAATGTTCTTGCTCTGAATTATTTATTCAACCAAAAATCTTAGCACACCCCTGACCACACCCACAATTACACCTCTAAATTAAAGTGTCCCTGTTTCTCCACTTGAAATGTTGGAAGGTATGTTATATATCTAATATTAGACGAATAAGGCGGTTTACTCAGGGCCGGCGCGTCCATAAGGCGGCACAGGCGGCCGCCTTAGGGCGCACCGGCCCGGGGGGCGCAAATGTCGGGGTGACCGGCAGGAGGGAAGCGCACAGCTCCCCTCTCCTGCCGGTCACTTTTTGTAGCGTGGCTGAGCGGCAGCAGCATCCCCACAGACCAGTTTTCCTTCCTGCCGCGGACTGTGTGGAGGGGGCGGGGATATGAACACGTCATATCCCTGCTCCCTCTGTAGCACACAGCGCGCCCAGCAGGGGCGGTGCTACCGCTGGCCACCTTCATGTGAGCATGGGAGGACTTCCTCCCAAGAAGACTGCAGATAGGAGGGGGGCTGGGCAGGACTAGCTCCAACTCCCAACTACCTGAGCCAGCAGTCCCCAGGTAAGCCACCCTCCTGTCTTTGGCTAGAAAAGTGTATTTTTTGATCAGCATGTGTGTGTGTGTGTATGTCTGTCTGTTAGTGTGTCTTTGTGTGTGTGTGTGTATGTCTGGCAGTGTGCCTGTATGTCTGTCAGTGTGTCTGTGTGTTTCTGTCTGTCAGTGTCTTGTGTGTTTCTGTCTGTCAGTGTCCATGTGTGTATGTCTGTCAGTGTGTCTGTGTGTGTCTATATGTCTGTCAGTGTGTCTGTGTATGTCTGTCTGTTAGTGTGTCTTTGTGTGTGTGTGTGTATGTCTGTCAGTGTGCCTGTATGTCTGTCAGTGTGTCTGTGTGTGTATATATCTGTCTGTTAGTGTGTCTTTGTGTGTGTGTGTGTTTGTATGTCTGGCAGTGTGCCTGTATGTCTGTCAGTGTGTCTGTGTGTGTTTCTGTCTGTCAGTGTGTCTGTGTGTGTATATATCTGTCTGTCTGTCAGTGTCTTGTGTGTTTCTGTCTGTCAGTGTCCGTGTGTGTATGTCTGTCAGTGTGTCTGTGTATGTCTGTCTGTTAGTGTGTCTTTGTGTGTGTGTGTGTGTGTGTATGTCTGTCAGTGTGCCTGTATGTCTGTCAGTGTGTCTGTGTGTGTATATATCTGTCTGTCAGTGTGTCTGTGTGTGTTTCTGTCTGTCAGTGTCTTGTGTGTGTATGTCTGTCAGTGTGTCTGTATGTCTGTCAGGGTGTCTGTATGTCTGTCAGGGTGTCTGTCAGGGTGTCTGTATGTATCTGTATATGTGTGTCTGTCTATCTGAATGTGTATCAGTTTGTGTATCTGCATATGTGTCAGTGTGTGTATCTTCGTGTATGTGTATCAGTGTGTGTGCGTGTGTGGCAGTGTATGTGTATATGTGCATACATCTCAACATTCAAACACCAACACTACATACAAATAACCACCTGCATGCAAACTTCAACACTACATACAAACACACCCCTGCATTCAAATGTCAACACTACATACAAACACACGTCTGTATCAGACACCAAAATTCTATATAAACACCTGCATTCAAAAACCCAACACTACACGTAAATGCATGCTTGCATTCAAACGCAAACACTACATACAAACTCACCCCTACATTCACACAAACATACTCTATACAAACACATGCTTACAGTCAAACACACAAATACTGCACCGTGCTAAATACAATCCTGCAAGCATGGGGAATCGGTAGAGCCCCAGCTTTCAAAGCATTGTTGAAGTTGCACGACAGATGGGGATCTATCTTTTAGCCATCCTGTGTACATACACAGACCGTCATACAGTCTGTATGTCTCTGTATGACGATCTGTATATGTATTCAAAAGGAATAAACGCAGGCAACACTATAATAGTAATAATGGTATATTTATTGATAGGTGAACCACCCCAAAGAAAGTGCAACGTTTTGGCTCAGCAGAGCATTATTGCATGATTAAGGCTCTGCTGAGCTGAAACGTCACACTTTCTATAGGGTGGTTCACCTATCAATAAATATACCATCCTTACTATTGGAGTATTGCCTGCGTTTATTCCTTTTGAAGACTTTACCGGTGGATCCAGCGATGACTGCCTGACACGGAGCATCTCTCACTGTGGATGGCCGGAGCATTTACACGGTATCAGTGTGCAGGGTTCTTTGTTTGTCTGTGTATGTATGTCTCTGTATGCCTTGTCCGTGTGTCTCTTTATGACTGTCTGCGTATGTATGTCTCTGTATCACTGTGTATGTATTTCTCTATATGCCAATCTCTGTTTCTTTGTCTGTGTCTGTATTTTTGTGTGTGCCTGTGTCTGTATGAATGTATGTTTGTGTTTGTACGACAATGTACCTGTATGTGTAAATTTATGACTGTGTTTGTTTGATTGTGTGCCTTTTATGACTGTGTGTCTGTATATCTTTGTGACTGTGTGCCTGAATAATTATGTCTGTGTGCTTGTATGGCTATGTGTCTGTATGTTTGTGTATTTGTGCATGTATGTATTTTTGCCTGTATCTATGTCTATGTCTATATGGGAGAAAAAGAGAGATAGAAAAGGACTGGGGGGAAGAAAGGGGCTGACGGGGAAGAAATACATAAGATGGGTTGTATGAGACACACTAAAGGGGGGTGCAGGCACAAAGGGACCAGAGGGGTAAGAGAGTGGATATGCAACACTAATGGGGGTAAAATTCAAAAGGGGGGCTACGAGACACAGAGGTGAAGATGCATTGGATTTTTTTGGGTGCGGGGGAGGGGGGCATCAAAATGCATCTTCGCCTGTGTAGTCAAAAATCCTAGCACCGGCCCTGGGTTTACTTCCGTGTTGCTGGGGACTTATCATATCTATTAAATGTTGAGCAAACATTTTATGGAGTACACAGATTCCAGGCACCTTAACCACTTCAGTTGGTTGATGTGGTTATGGTGCCTACAGTGTTCCATTAAGGGTCAAGTCACAGACATATAGCAAAGAAGAAAGATGTAATGCTATACCCTACCTAGCAATACCTCCTGTTATGGTACTTTTTGAAAGTAAACCAAAATGTTCAAATGTCTATCTGTTCCTGTCCAAATCAATGAAATTAAATTGCGTATATACGCTGAAGTAATTAAGTCTGACACGCAAGGTTCAGGTTAAAATAACTTCGAGAAAGTTTATTGGCAAGTGAAGAAAAAGCGGGCGCGCAGGCCCTTTTAAGAGGCATTTTGCGTCATCATTGATTATTAGAATATCAGCAAATAAACATCATCAATTGGATTAATTGTTAAGTGTCGGTGTTAGTGTCTTACCTATTGGTTCAAAAATTAAGAGGTTAGTCCCGTGTCCACCCACCAGAGGTGGGATTATTCTGGACACGGGTGGGGATAAGGGGGTCCTAAGCGTCATTTTACACGGTCAATTATATCAGGCTTTATGTCCAGGTGCAAGGTCTCTTATGAATAGAACATTTCATTACTACTGTGTTCTGTGGCCTTCAAACTATACTATCTTACAAATTCTAAGGAGTAGCCAGCAAGTCTTAAGGAGTAACCAGCACCTCCTGGTATTTGTCCTTGCAGGAAAACACAGTCTTTGTCTACTGTACTAATTGGGTTGAGAAGTTCAGTCACGTAATGTAGTTTTAAAATGAACAAGTTAAGTCATGAGGACAAAATGGAGGATTGAAGAAGTCAGGTTATGAGGACAAAATGGAGGATTGAAGAAGTCAGGTTAAGAGGACAAAATGGAGGATCATCACAGTATAAAGTTAAAATGGAGTTAGTACAATAATTCAATACAAGTACAATAAGGATTTTTTAATAATCCCACATCAGTCCCCCCTATGAAATGTTAGATTCTAAGAGATAAAAACTTTATTATGTTAGTATCAGAAGACGTGTTAACCCAAAGGCACAGAAACCCCGTGGCCGCTAGCTAGGTGTTAATGCAAAGTGCAAGTCTGTCCCTAGAGCTGACCCTAATAGGCTAACTCATCCATCAGTATGGCTCTCGAACACTTCACACCCATGGGTATCCCATGGCAGCTAACCCACCACTTCTCCGCACGGGGCCTTTACCATTCACTGACAGATGCTGTCCCTAAGCTAGTCCCTTCCTAGAATTCCTGCACTTTATCAACGAAAGGGATTGTTTGCAGCGGCAGACAGGGTGAGTTGACGTCTTGGAAGTCTTGGTCATCAACTTCGAGATGGGTGAAAGTGGGTGCCGTTTGGTCAACAGTCTTCATGAGGGATTTTCTCAGACATGGGAGGACACAACAAAAGAGAAGAGCAAAAATAAAAAGAAAAATTAGTATAGCCATACCAATCTGCATTAAAGCCTTTTGCCATCCTGTCATCCAACCAAACCATCTTTCCCAGGGATCTTTTATCCCAGAATTCCTTTTTAACTCTTCAGACAGGTCATTTAATTTTTCTATGGCTAATGTAACTTTACCATTAGGGCCTGTGTTTTCTGGGATATATGTACAACATGTCATGGTGTCGGGCAAAATTTTACAAACCCCTCCTTTCTCGGCTAAGATCATATCTAGGGCCATTCTATTCTGGAAAGTCATTTGGGATGTGGCCTGCAGCTGTTCGGCCAACCCCTGGAGGGCGTCTCTGGTGTAATTAACAAAACGCTGTTGGTTGTAATAAATATAATTTATCCAGTTTAAATTCTTGTTTGCGGTAACTATGGTAAAAATTGATTCAAATCCTGCAGCAACCTCATCTCTTGCTTTAAACTCATTGGGTACCCCCCTAGGCACCCCAATGGCATCAATGTAAATGTGAGGGTCAAAACTTCCTTTTACTGGGGCTTCACGTTTAACCTTAGTGTGGCTGGGCCCATGGGTGTTGAGGTGTGTGTCAGAGATAATGTGTATAGGCATAATGGCCTTAGTCAAAGTACACTCCCCCCACCACTCTGTATCCATTCTGGATCTTAACTGTAAATCCCCACACAACCAGTAAATATCTCCTAATGACCTAGTGTGATGCTGCAGTAAACGTACAGGAACAGTTCGATATGTAGCACAATATCCTTCGGGAAAGTTACCCACAAATTTACCAATCCCATCGTTCATGGCATAGCAAGTGTAATTACCTTTATATATTGTAATACCATCTGGGGGTTTGACATCCTGGGTTAGGAGAGGATACTCCTTTGTCCATGCAATACATATGGACCTGTTAAAATTATAGTGATAGGCAAAAAGGCTTAAAACACATTCTTCTATATCTACTGGTAGGATTAAAGGCACGGTACCCAGGTGAGGCCGGGCACCGCCACACACATAACATGCAGTTCTATTATGCTTATTGGCATTATATTTCATCCATTCTAACCATAGATTTACATCATTAAAACCTGTTTCAGCGGCCATGGTATCTTCAAAAGTGGGGTTAGCAATGGCCATCATGTCTTGAAAGGTCTGGATATGAGGTTTTAATGGGTTAGGGACCATATGGGTGGCCCCTTGCCACTCAGAAGAGTTGCACATATCTTTAAGGTAGAAATGCCCTAACTTTTTATAGGAACCCTTTTTCCAATACATTCCCATCACATACTGGTCTGCATCTGTTGGGCTTGGATGCTCAATGTTAAGAATTAATTTCATTGGTGTACTCCCCCCAGGCTTTCTCAAAGTCATCCTCTGGAGGAGGGATCTACCATGATCATCTACTTTAGATACGGCACTTTTTGGTTTGTAACCCCAGGCAGGCCCGGCATTCCATCCCGCCGCCCCCCAATGATCACAATTGTGCCCCCATTGTTTGTCAACTACACAAACATATGGGTCTTTCGAATGAGGGATATCTCTATAGATGCTCTGGATTTGTGGTGTGGGAAATGGGCATTCTACAATATCACAATAGTCAAAGGTATAAGTAGCCACCTGGGTGCACGATGAATTATACCAGAAGGTGTACCCACTAATGTCTTTGGTAATGGCTACTTGCTGGGCCTCCATGAGGCTAATTAAGGAGAAGATGTACCAGAGATACATGTTTGTGCGATATTCGCTTCCTCTGGGGCAGGAGATTTCTTGCAGTGGGAAGCGTGGATCCAATTTGGCATACCGGCCAATTTGACGGAGGTTGCGGTAATCAGGAGAACTTGGAATGGACCGTCAAATCTTGGTTCCAGGGTATTTTTCCGCACAAACTTCTTGACCAGGACCCAATCTCCGGGAAGTAGGCTATGGGAACCTGTATCCAATTCGGGATCTGGAATTGAAGAGAAAACTTGGGCATGTATTTTGTTTAGGACACTTGCAAGTTCAGTTACATAGTCTACTAAAACATCGGATTGAAGTTGCAACTGCTGCGGATAATAACAACCTAGTCTGGGTGCTGTCCCAAATAGAACCTCATATGGGGACAGTGAATGCTTCCCTCTAGGTGTGTGCCTAACACTAAATAAAGCTATTGGTAGGCTTTCTGGCCAGGGCATCTTTGTTTCTTGTGACATTTTTAACATTCTGGTTTTTAGAGTGCCATTCATGCGCTCCACTTTACCACTACTTTGTGGGTGGTAAGGGGTATGGAAGGCTAGAGTCACCCCTAGGGCAGTCCAAATTTCTTTAGTCACAGTTGCTGTAAAGGCTGGACCTTGATCACTCTCAATGACTTCTGGGAGTCCGAATCTACATACAATATCTGTAAGTAGGCGCTTTGCGGTTGTTTTTGCAGTGATATTGGCCACTGGGTAGGCTTCTGGCCAGCCTGAGAACATGTCCACTATTACTAGTGCATATTCATGGGGCCCACTCTTGGGCATTTGGATGTGATCAATTTGAATTCGCTGGAAGGGGTACATGGGCTTTGCCAGGTGTTTCGCAGGCACCTTAATTGGTCTTCCTGGATTGCATTTTGCACAAATGACACAGGCCTTGCAGAAGCTATTGATCAATGTTGTGATTCCAGGTGCTTCATAATACTTCTGTATGAGGGCGGTCATCAATTCTTTTGACAGGTGTGCAGGCCCATGTGCCCATTGGACAACTGCTGGATACAAATTTCTGGGAAGGCAAAATTTGAAGTTGTTGTAATATATTCCGTCCTTTTGGACAGCTCCTTTCTTTTTCCATTTCTGGATTTCTTCAGGAGTGACTGCAGCTTGCTGTTCTTGTAAAATTCGCAAATCAGTAGGAAGAGTTTGCAGAGCAAAAATAGGAACTTCTTCTTCTTCTTGTCCGGACACTTCTTCATCCACTTCCTGTAGATCCCTGGCCGCTAGCTTAGCAGCCTGATCAGCTAGATGGTTGCCTTTTGCTTCATCTGTATCCAATTTCCCATGGGCCTTGACTTTCAAAACGGCCACTTCTTCGGGAAGTAGGAGGGCATCCATTAGCTCCTTGATTGCAGTGCTGTGTTTGACTGGTGTACCGGCGGTGGTAAGAAATCCTCTTGTCTTCCAGATTAGGCCGAAGTCATGTGCCACACCCAAAGCATATCTTGAATCTGTATAGATGTTGGCACGTTTTCCTTCGGAAATTTTGCATGCTGAAGTCAGAGCCTGTAATTCAGCTTCTTGCGCAGACATTGCTGGCGGTAAGGATGATGATTTGATGACTTCGTCTGTTGTGGTTACGGCATATCCTGTGTGATATGTTCCTCCTTCATCGGCATATCTTGATCCGTCCACAAACAGGGTAAAATCCGGATCTGGTAATGGATTCTCATGCACAGTTGGTAAGTGCACTGTTTCCATTTTCATCTGTTCAAAACAGTCATGAGGTGTTTCTGGGTCATAATCATTCTTTATGACCAGGTCTTGAAATTCCTTTTCCAGGAAATGGCGTGGCCATGCTTCTAGAAGGTCAGTTGTTGGGTATTTGGCAATACCATTTTCCTGTAGCTGTTCTTCATTCATGGTGGCCCATAGTTTTGCCATGGGCCCAAGATCATTCCATGACCTTGTCTTCAACTTGGTAACAGGAATATGTGGGATAGCGGTATCCCAATGGCGGTAGAGGTAGTTGAGTTGTTGAGGTAGCTGGACCAAGACCATGCTATTACCTTCAGAGTCACAATAGAAGTCTTGTGCAGTGAGCTTTACATCGGTCCAGTGGTAAAGCTCATCTTCATAGCAAGGTTCGGGAGTAATGTTTGGCTTGTACCACATGGTACAGAAGGCGTAATCCGGGCCTTCACAAAGAGGTGTCTCATCTTCATAAAATGTCAAATGTGGATGCATGACTTTCTTGATACATCCACAGAGCAGATAAATGTAGGTTTCATCTGTGATAAATCCATAATAGATACCCCCCTCAGGGAGTGGAAGAAGAGTGGACGGATTAAGCACTTGACATCTTTGGATGGAAATGTTGTCAGGCAAAAGAAGATGACACTGTAGGCGCAGGTGTCTGGCTGGAGACACGTGCTTGAGCTGGACTTGGTTGATAATAGCAGAAATGTCATGAGGGGCCAAAACAACCAGAGGGTGGCCAAGGACCAGGTCCGAGGTTCTTTCTATGAGCTCTCTTGCGGCAAAAACAGCCCTGAGACAGGAAGGAGTCCCTCTGGCCACAATGTCTAGTTGACATGAGAAATATCCAATAGGCCTCTGGCGGCCTCTTAAGTCATTCGTTTGGGTGAGAACTCCTGTTGCGTGGCCTTGTCTTTCAGAGACAAATAATTTGAAGGGTTTGGAGTAGTCAGGTAGGCCCAAGGCAGGAGCAGAAGCAATGGCACGTTTTAAAGCATCGAAATTGTCCAGAGCTTCATTGGTCAGACAGAACGGGTCGGACTTAAGAGCATCATAGAGAGGTTGCATAAGCAGAGAGGCTTCTGGGATCCATGCTCTGCAGTAGGAAATGAGGCCTAGGAAGGCATGAAGAGACTTTGAAGTCCTTGGAGGTGGAATGTCCAGAACAGCTTTTACCCGGTCCCGAGTAAGATGTCTGGTACCTTGAGATAGGCAATGTCCAAGGAAGATCACTGAAGATTGACAGAATTGTAGCTTGATGAGTGACGCTTTGCATCCCTGTTCTGCCAAATAGGAAAGAAGACTAATTGAACACCTTTCAGTAGTGGGAATATCATCTCCACACAGCAGTAGATCATCCACATACTGAAGCAGGACAACTTCTGGGTGCTCAGCTTGCCATGGGTCAAGGATGGTACCCATGGCCTTTGCAAATTGACTTGGAGAATTTTGTGCCCCTTGGGGCATGACAGTCCAGGTATACTGTTGCATCTCATGAGTGAAAGCAAACAGGTATTGACAGGATGGGTCCAGTGGGACACTGAAAAAGGCATTGGCCAGGTCAATAACTGTGAAGAATTTTGCAGTTGGTGGGACTCCAGAGAGCAGAGTATGGGGATTTGGTACAAGAGGGGTGTCCAGGACGGTAGCTTCATTAACAGCACGGAGATCCTGAACCATCCGGTACTTCTCTGGCTCACCCTTTGGAGTTTTCTTTTTCACAGGAAATAACGGGGTGTTGCATTCAGATTTACATTTCACCAGGGCACCCTTCTCCAAGAGTGCCTTGATGTGGACAGAAATGGCAGCAGACTGGGCTGGTTTTAATGGATATTGTGGTTTTCTTGGTAACTTAGCTCCTGGAATAAGCTTTACCACCACAGGGGGAACATTTAGGTGACCTATGTCCTCTGGGCCTGAGGACCATAACTTGGCGGGCACCTGTGTTTTTAATTCCTCTGGGAAATTGGACCTTAATTCTGCTGCTTCCTCACGGGGCTTTTCTAAATGCAGCATCAGAGGCAAGGAGCACAGGGCTGAGGTGTCTGATACAGATAGAGGTGTGAACATTTCTACTTGCCCGTCTGGGGTGAAGGTGATGGATGCTTGCAGGCGTGAGAGGACATCAGCACCTAACAGGTTAATTGGGCATGTGGAGGATACCACAAAGCGAGCGAGCAGGCTAGAACCGACTCGTAGTGGAGTTGTTAAAGGGCTATGTCTCGGCTGGCCATCCACTCCAACACAAGAGACATCGATATTTGACAGGAAAGATGGGTCTGGCAGGTCTTGTTCTCGCAGAACACTACGGGCTGCACCTGTGTCAACAAGGAATGTGGTAGGGTGGCCTTCAATGGGCAAAGTCACTGTGGCAAGTGGCCCCCCTTTATCCCCTGTAGACACTGCCTTTACAGGGGTTACAGACACAGGCTTGCCAGTTTCCTAATCATCTGGTTCTTCAACAATTGGAACCTTTTTCACGGTCTTGGGGCCTGGGGCAGGCTTGGAGAACTTTTTGGGTGCCCCTGGTTCCCTTTTAGGTTCCGGACAATCACTTCTGTAGTGTCCCTGAGCCCCACAATTAAAACAAATTACATCCTCTAACTTGACTCCCTTGGTGCTAGAGGTGATGGGGGTAGCGCGGGCCACCATGAGGGGAGCTGGATTGGGTCTCCTTGGGGTCTGAACAGATTCCAAACCTCTAGCAACTAAAAGCAGGGTATCCAAGGGAACAACCTTATATTCAGGGCGTGCAGCAATGATTCCCTTACGTATAGAGTCTTTAACACCTTGGACAAACGCACCTGACAGCATTTGTGAATGAATTTTGTCAGTAAGATCAAATCCTAAATCTGTGAACATTTGATACAGTCTTGCATGGAACCTTTCTACTGATTCTCCTTTATCTTGAATAACATCAGTGAGGCCAGCAGCCTGATCTGCAAGTTTGTCTTTAGCCCATTCTCTTAATTGGGTGCAAAAGGTTACCCCGGAGGGGTAATCAACATCACTGGAAAGCAGATCTGTACTGAGGTGACGGGCCATGCTCGGCCAGTATGCATCCCCTGCTTTAATAGCACAAATGCTCAGCAAATCACGCCATGCGGCGGAATAGGTCTTTTGAATTTGAACTATCCCTCGGTAAAAAGGCATAGGCTGTTTTTCTGGGTCGGGGAGCGATTTCATTAATGCACTAGCTTGAGTGGGGTTAAAAGCAACATATTTAGGAGGGGCCCGTTCTCCCCGACCCTTGTGTCCAAAGGGGTCATCGATAGAACGATGAGTTGAGGCTCCTGCAGCGGCTCCTGCAGCCTCCAACGAATCCTGGGATAACCTATCCTCTTCTCCCTCATCTAATTCTATGATCTGAGCTCTTTTACGGGCAGGGCCCGAGTAAGGTGACAGGACCGGGGGATGAGAGGGGGTCCCAGATGCAGGGGTGGCTAGCGGATCATAACCAGATAGGTAGTCACCGGGAATTACCGGCATCAGGGCTGTACTGGGGGCCGCCATATTGGTGGCCGGAAAAGGTACTGCATTAGGATTAAGGGAAGAAGTGGCGGCCATATTGGATGAGGGCACATCCGGGGCAGACTGTGCCGGACTGGGCATGACCGGAACCTGGGGAGTGGCTTGGGGAAGGGGTAGTGGATATCCGGGATAGGGCAGGGTCATGGGATATGGGAAGGGGTAGGGCCAGGCTGGGGAGGGGAAGGAGGTGGGGTATTGGACTGGGGTGGAGATGGGAGGGGACGGAGAGGGATTGGTAGGGGTGGGTGTAGAGGGAGGAGCCGGGGCAAGGGTGGAAGAGGTGGTTAGCTGGGCGGATGAAGAGGGGAGGGGATCATTAACGGAGAGAGAGCGTAGGGAAGGAATGGCAGATGAAATGTTAGGGAGAGGTACAGCAGGTAGCGTAGGGATGGATGAGGATGATGGGAATGTTAGGGACGGGGAGGGGGAAAAGAAAGATCCATCAGAATTCAGGACCGGGCAGACAGGGGAGGTGGCGGGATGGGTGTTAGGAGGATTGGGAGTGGGGAACATAGTCAGCTGGCTATCACCTACTGCTGACTGAACCTTGGGGATAGACGTCCCCTGGGCGCCACTTTGGGGCGCTGGCTGAGGGTAGACCCCAGCAACACAATTCTGATGGTACACAAACAATTTCACACCTTTGTGATTTATCTCTTCCTCAACCCAACCTTCTAACTGAATAGCCTTCGCTACTCTGTACCATGCTTCAGCAGTCTTTAATAAACCATTATCTGTAAGCTTGCCTTTCATTTCTGCCAGTAACTTACGCCAACTTTCTGGTTGTAATCTTCCACCCGTTGGCACAGTAATTTTACATACTTTTGCAATCTTTTCAACACCTTTAACCATCTCCTCACCCTCTCTGTTTTCTACCAAATCACATGCTAACCAGCCCTTACTGGGCTTGCTTAAATCCTGCCCCATAATCCCTTTACCCCTATACCAGCGTCCTAGATATAGAGAGAGAGAGGGAAAACTGAACAAGAACGTCTACAATGCTCGACTGCCACCCGAGAACCGTGGGACTTTCTCAGGTGCGTCTTCCCAAAACGTAGACTAGTCACTGAATCCGCCTACCCGGGGTGGTAGACACGGATTGGAGCGAGGTGAGAAGTGTGTGACCAATCACTTCTCTTTTAAGAGGAATGGGAGTGGATAGTATAATAATATAGGAAGTATAGAAAAGATGAAAGGCAAGGAAAATCCTTAGAGACAGACACAGGAGTTCATGAGACTCCTAATTAGACAAACAAGACAACAATACAATTGAAATACAGTGCATGCATCACAGTTCAAATGAAATCAACAATAATCCCTTTCCTTTTACATGTGCTTACTCCAAAGTCACCTCCCTCAACCTCGTAGTGTCCCCACTCGGAGAATGACTTCCTCAAGTCCCACTACCACAATTAAATAATCAGTGGACCTTCAACTCAACTAGAGCCGAAGGGTCCGGGTCAGGACGTCCCCAACTCAACTAGAGCTGGATGGTCCGGGTCAGGACGTCCCCAACTCAACTAGAGCTGGATGGTCCGGGTCAGGACGTCCCCAACTCAACTAGAGCTGGATGGTCCGGGTCAGGACGTCCCCAACTCAACTAGAGCTGGATGGTCCGGGTCAGGACGTCCCCAACTCAACTAGAGCTGGGTGGTCCGGGTCAGGACGTCCCCAACTCAACTAGAGCTGGATGGTCCGAAAGCGCACAGTGAAGCTAGCTAGGCTATCAAAGTGACACAAAATTGGATCACAGGAAACTATGATTCTACACAGATCCCACAGTTCCACAAACTTCTTTTTCCATACAGCCACAGCCACGAGGCTCCTAAAAGAAGTAAACAGGCAACAGAAGACCCCCAGGAACACATCCACAGGTCAACCCCCCCTTTATCCCAAAAGAGGTAAAATACAAACAGATAGACAGACACACTGAAGACCCAGGCAAGTCCCCTCAGGTCCACCCCCCTTTATCCCAAAAAGGGGAAAACAAGCAAGACAGAACCCCAGGCAAATCCCCTGCAGGTCCACCCCCCCCTTTATCTCAAAATGGGGAAACAGGCAAACAATTCAAACACACCCAGGCAACAGATAGACTAAAATGCAGGTAAACAAGTGAGTAACGAGGCACCGGGCAAGATATTACCTATCTTTGATGTCCTCCCGGGAAGCAGTCACAGACACGTGGACGGGTCAATCAAAGGGGCCGGAACATACCGGTGGCTCTGCAGAAGTCTCTACCGTGTACCTGGAGGTGATCAGTCTCCTTTCCTTCCCCCCGGATTCCTCCATCCACCCTTGTCTTCCTTAGGACGGCTCACCGGCCGGACATAGCCCGATGCCCCACGTTGGGCGCCAAGTTGTTATGGTACTTTTTGAAAGTAAACCAAAATGTTCAAATGTCTATCTGTTCCTGTCCAAATCAATGAAATTAAATTGCGTATATACGCTGAAGTAATTAAGTCTGACACGCAAGGTTCAGGTTAAAATAACTTCGAGAAAGTTTATTGGCAAGTGAAGAAAAAGCGGGCGCGCAGGCCCTTTTAAGAGGCATTTTGCGTCATCATTGATTATTAGAATATCAGCAAATAAACATCATCAATTGGATTAATTGTTAAGTGTCGGTGTTAGTGTCTTACCTATTGGTTCAAAAATTAAGAGGTTAGTCCCGTGTCCACCCACCAGAGGTGGGATTATTCTGGACACGGGTGGGGATAAGGGGGTCCTAAGCGTCATTTTACACGGTCAATTATATCAGGCTTTATGTCCAGGTGCAAGGTCTCTTATGAATAGAACATTTCATTACTACTGTGTTCTGTGGCCTTCAAACTATACTATCTTACAAATTCTAAGGAGTAGCCAGCAAGTCTTAAGGAGTAACCAGCACCTCCTGGTATTTGTCCTTGCAGGAAAACACAGTCTTTGTCTACTGTACTAATTGGGTTGAGAAGTTCAGTCACGTAATGTAGTTTTAAAATGAACAAGTTAAGTCATGAGGACAAAATGGAGGATTGAAGAAGTCAGGTTATGAGGACAAAATGGAGGATTGAAGAAGTCAGGTTAAGAGGACAAAATGGAGGATCATCACAGTATAAAGTTAAAATGGAGTTAGTACAATAATTCAATACAAGTACAATAAGGATTTTTTAATAATCCCACATCACTCCCACACCTCCTCTTAAATTGGTCTTGCAGGTTACTGAAAGGGTTTTCTCTCTCTGAAAGTCTCTTTGTCACTCATTATATCAATAGTGATGGAGGGGAACTTTGGAGTCATGCAGTTTTAGATTTTACCTGCTCTTTTTGGTATTATAGCTATACCTTACGTAGTCTACATACATACTCTGCCATAGATTTTTCTTTACACGTTCCTATACATCTACCAAACAGGAACATGTAGGATTGAAAAGCTAAATCTGCCATTTCTTATAGTTCGTGAACTTAAAGTGCCAGTTTCACTAAAATCTTACATTTTATATTTAGGGGCAGAAACAATCAATCGGACAGTCAGGGATGTTTTCGTCAGTCTCCACTAACTCCACAGAGCTAAAAGAAGTGACAGAAACACTATGCTAGCATGTCCCTGCCTTCCTCCCTTCACCATGTGCTATACTACAGCTCATTGAGAAGCATAGGAAAGTGTAGACCACCTGCGCATGTACGCGGACTGAACACATGCTTCTCAATGAGAAGCCTATGATTGTTGTGTTCCCCTGCATAGAATGTAAGTGTGTTTTGTTCACAAGTGTTCTTCACAGCGGCTTTCCTTCCCAACACCTTATTATCCCACCTTGCCTCCTCTCCTGGTACAGTGTTATAAAAAAAATTCAGTAAACTCTTCTAGCAACTTACTTTTCCCATACATGGAATATAATTTACCCCACTGCCCAGAAGAATGTAAGACCATGAGCATGGTCCTCAACACCCTGTGTACCTGTATGTCCAACTTGTCTTGTTGCAAATACTTCTTTGTTAATCCCCCTATTTTACAGCGCTGCAAACTTGTTGGTGCTTTATAAATAATAATAATGGTGCTTAGAGTGGCCATGTCAGCACATACACTTTGTACATTTTTGGTTTTGTACAAATACACAAAACTAGTAACTGTTTTGAACTGACAGAAAATATATATTTTTTTTTAGTTCAGAATTCATGATAAAAAATATTTCTAAATAGTTTTTTTTTCTTGTTTTTTTTTCAAACTCACAATTCTCATTTGAGTTCTACACAATTGCCCGTTTAGTGAATAAACCCCTGCATTATGCAGCTTATTTATTTAATATCAACATTCTAACATCCGAATTTCATTCAATGAAGTAATAGGTTACTGTCACTGGCAGCAAGGGCTTCTGGATGTTACACCGGGTGATAGATGGCTGAGTGCTTTTAACACATATACCAACATCTGCAAACGGGAAAGGTCCCTGCTCCAACACAAATATTATGTAGGTCATCTACATGGGACTCGGATAATTGCACACACTAAAACATTGTAGCTACAGAAGGACAAGGCAGATGGCTAAGCTTCTAACTGAGGCCCCATGGGAGTTGTAGTTTATGTGTTCGTCAAGCCTCATAAACTATGGCTCCCAAAAGACTACAACTCCCAGCATGCAACGCGAGGCGTGGCACATCAGAGCGGCTGTAAGTGTTCTATCTCTGCCTCCCCTCCCTCCATGGCTATCGTTAGAGATCCAGCCTTTACAATCATTGATGTGTTGGAGCCGGGGATTTGCACAGGAAGGGGGCATCCTTAGAGGGCTCGCTTTATGTTTTTGCCCACCTTATTGCTGATCAGCAGAATGTATAGGGGAGGAGAGGGGCAGGATTTTTGAAAATCTAAGTCATTTCCTGTTAAGGATCATTTCCTGGTTAAGACCCAGATATCAGCTGCTGTGCTGTTCCCATACACAATATTCAATTTAATACTTCATGGATCTAATTGCTTCAAAGCATCTCAATCTCCTGCAAGGTTGATGTGCTGAGTGACTGCCTGTGATGCATGTTTTGGAGAGCATGCTTGGCTTCCATTTATGTAGCATTTAATGGGATATTTCAATTTC
This sequence comes from Pelobates fuscus, assembly GCF_036172605.1. Lineage (NCBI taxonomy): Eukaryota > Metazoa > Chordata > Amphibia > Anura > Pelobatidae > Pelobates > Pelobates fuscus. Next base: position 283,508,704 of record NC_086319.1, on the reverse strand, counting down.
TACCCTGACTCCATCTCTGGTATAGGGTTGGTTATGCTAACCCGGCATAATTAGTGTATGCAGGACTGTCACCGTTTTAATATATGTATGTGTTTGTTAACCCCTGCTGCAGTTTAAGTGGAGATTTTTTCTTTCTTTCTTTTTTTCTGCCATTTTTGTTTAGAACATTATATTTAGGGCGTGATAGCTGTTGAATGAAATCATTCATCTGATCTTGTGGGAGGCATCATTTTGCTTGTTGAAGACTTTTGGGGGTCAATACCATGAAGAAGTTTTTTGACTCCCGGCGTGAACTTGGAGGAGCAGGATCTGGAGTCGGTGGTGGGTCATCCAGTGGCTTAGGGACCGGTTACATTGGACGAGTCTTTAGTATTGGGCGACACCAAGTGACAGTGGATGAAGTTTTGGCTGAAGGTAAAATTTTATATTTGCAGTGCATATTTTTCCAGTTGAAACCATGTCAAGGTATTATATATGGGGCAATTTTACAAAGTAGAGATGTGATAGGTTGATGGGGAGGTATACATATTTCTTAATAGTATTTAATGGGTTAACCTTTTATTCTAGATAAATGTTTGCGAAAGCACCAATGGGTTAAATTATATTGCTGTTTATAGCAGGTATGTGTTATCACGGGTAAATGTTGCAACCGTGTACTTGTTAATATTCATTCACACTGTCTTTAGTAGACATGTATTAAAATATTCACACATACGTAATATTGCAGTTATTTTCCTGGTCTTTATAACCCATGAAAGTACAGAGGTCATGGGAAAAAAATACCGTCCCTAACTGTCTAAGCAGGTCTGTTCCAGGTTATTGACTTAGACCTCCCATAATTCTTCTCAACCCTATGCCTGGCAGAGAATTATGGGGGTCATAGACCAACAACATTAGGATTTCCTACATAGGGCCATCATTTTGTTGTGCAAAGTACTCCTTGTGTTTGCAGTAAATACATTGGAGTCCAGATTGAGAGAGAATACAAAACAATATTCCAAAATTGTGGAAACTACCAACACAAGGAATCCATTTGTACAATACTTTTAATTGTGACACCTGTGCAAAAGAAACACATGCCCTCGAACTAGTGCAATGCTTTGCCCAATTTGGGCCTGCTGGAGACCTAAATCTTCTTGTAATACGATATTTTGTGTAGTTGGTCAATAAAGAAGAGTGCAGACCATGATTTGTGGTTATTGACAGGGTTATTCATGAAAATAGACATTATTGGGAAATGATGGGGAAAAATGGATGCAGTTTTTATTCCATTATGGCTAAATAAAATGTACTATTAGCAATCCAGTTCTAAGTCTGCTGAAGATAGTCTATGTGGGGATTGGTTAGAGTGCCTGTTCTAAATATTTGAAAGGGGCTTAATAGCAACCTATGTGAACTATGTAGTACTTGCTTCTAGTATTTACTGTATTGGAAAGATCGGTTCTTCTGTTATGATGGCTGGATTGTCACTCGTGGAGTCCATAACCAAGCAATGGCTAATGGCCATTGTAACAGTCAAGCATCATGGGAAATTGAGTTCACAAAAGATCTGGGTTTTGAAGATAACTCCGCAATAACTCTATTATTGAAAAACACAAAACAAGATATAGATTTGTTTATTGCCTACATAGTTTTGTCTGTGCCATACTTGAGAAGCAAAGTTTTTATTTTTTTTAATTTATTTTTATTTTGTGGAGGAACTCCTAAATCTCTCATAGACATTTTTCAGAACCATTTTTCCTAGAATAATGTCTTTCATCCACCAGTCACAATTCTTGTCATAAAGCATTTCTTGTCATAAAGCAGTATATTACTCTTAAAATCCAAATTTGCCCCTTTTGTTATTGACCAAGTCTACTTCCTTTCACTATGACTATTTTAGGCATAGCTGATATTTGCTGGATCGAATATTGTGTATGAAGGGTCTTTAATGGGTATTTAAAGTTGCAATCACAAGTTGTATAAGCAAAGTCTATGCACTCTTCCATTTATGGAAGTGGTTATTATGCAAGGACCATTTTCCTGCATCTTTTCATTTGACAGATTTGTTAAACTGACAAAATAGGGCTTTAAAGCAGAACACCGAAGCCAAAACAACCCATAAGGCACACCTCTCGGCTTTCCGCAAGCATAGCACGCTGGGATGAGGGACTTCTAGGCATTGTTTGGCTATCTGATGATTGGTGCTGGAAGCCCACTGCCTCACACAGCATCAATTAGCATCATTAGAGGCCAGAGCACTCTATGGACTAGCAAGTGATCACTGCCTGCCAGTTCCTCTATGTCAGAACTGGTATAAGTTGGTATGCAAGCTGACAAGTGTAATTCTTGGCTTTCTTGAGTTGGAGCTATAAACACTGCCTCTAGGTTTTTTTTTTTTTGTTTTTTTTTTAAATGCATATACTCTAAATGTTTTTTTTTTTTTTTTAACAAATTTAACAAACTGGGTCCTGGGTTAACTAGTGAGGAAGGCTGAACTTGATGGACACGTCTCTTTTCAGCATATGTAACTATTTCAGTAACCAATACTTTGAAAACTTCAAGTAGTTGGGGGGTGTCTAGAGTTTTCCTTTAAGGCTTGTATCTATTAAACTCCTATCTTTGTGTTCCGTTCTCTCCTGAACTGGATCACAGATTTAGAAAATGTCTCTAGTTTTTTTCATGATTATGATTATTATAGTTTCTGCCATCTGACTTGTCCGTTCAGCCCAAAGTTTAATTTAACCCTTTCTAATTTCAATGCACTCCACAATTTTCCTGACCCTGTAACCCTATGTGACAAAGGGTTAGGCAAGTCCCATGAGAATCCTGTAAAGTCTCCTTTCATGAAGTGGGTAAAATCAAAAAAGCCAAGATATTTTACTGATGGTACAGTTTGCCTCTATAAATAGAGATGGTTTGCTATGCATCATGCAGGGTAGCATGTTTGCCAAAGCCTCCCTGTAATATACATTTCCCTCAAGCAGTGTGAAGTACGGTTGCCCAAGCGTTTTACCTTCACTTGGGCAATCTCTCCCTGTTTTTGTGAGCATTCTGTTAACCTGAATCATGGTAGATAGAAATATATTTGTGTCTTCTCTGGGCCCAGTAAATTTTTATATATGTATGAATGAGTCATCATCATGGCAAGCAATGACTTCATATTAAACACTGGCAGATCTACAAACTGCCTTTAAGTCCAATAATTTCTATTCTTAACCACACGTATGGGCGCAGCGAGTGTAAGCTTCGGGGGACTGAGACGTCCTTGTTTGAAATCAAATTCTGATCTTTAGTATGCAATACTTGCAGGCCTACACTGAATGTGGCTCTCTGCATAGTCCTTTCATTCTGTATGCTTGAAAAGGACATAAGGATGTTTATCTTTACTATCAACTGCCTTTATAAAAGGAAAAAGGGGCTGAGGGTGAGGAATGCAAATTTATATTGATGGCCCACTGTTTCTGCAAACCCTGATTTTGTTTTGAAATCCCTCTGTAAATCTATTCCTTTTTAAAAAATGTTAACATTTTTTTGGGGTTGGTTGGTAATTAGGAGGGCCTATTCAAAGCTAGCACATTAATAGGTTAATGAACGGCTAAAGCAGTGATGTGTCAGGCCTCCTTGAAGTGAATGGAGATCATAATCCTTTTAACAAGGAGGAAAATGCTTTAGAGTAAATAGGAGCAGTGTGTGCCTTTTCACGCACACCCTGCTCCCTTTACAGACACTGTTATTTTCCACTTTTTCCTTCCACATAATTTTATTCCTCCATCTCTTGAATTTTTTTTTTCTTTATTGCTCACTCTCCTTATTAAACGAGTCTTCAATTTATCAACACTTCTCAGCTTTCACGTATTCTGTGTCTCTCTCCATCCCTCTCCCTTTTAATTCTACCCTCTCTCCTTCTCTTTTACCGTTTCGTGAATTGCTGGCTCAGCAGTTTTCTCTGGCTAGAGCTGGTCTACAAAGCTTCATTATTAAATGCCCATGGGACATCCGGCTTTTCCTGTCTCATTCCAATGATCGGCTCCTGGAATACAGCAGAGTCACAGTGCCCCATGTTTTCCCACATAGACCCTTTTAATACAGTGATCTGCCTATGGAACAAACCGATTTAATAAGTATAAAATAAATGTAGGTTCAGGACAGCATTCTGATAGTAGTAAGAGGGATTCCCAAACAAAGGGTGTTACTCTGAATAGGTACAGGGGTGGTACTGCATTGACATGGCATCACTAACCTCAATTCATAAATATTAACAGGCAGGGAGGTTTTTCAAGTAATGGCTGCTATAGTTGTTTGTTTGATACTCTGACTAACACACTCACCTACCTATTTTATATGCTCTCAGATAAACCTTATCTTTCAGACCAGGATTGAAGCCATGCTGACTAGACCCACAAGGTTCAATCTGGTCACTGGATCTTCTGAATCATAACCCATGCTGTGAAGAGGGAAAAAAGTGGTGTTTAACCCCTTAAGGACACGTGACATGTCATGATTCCCTTTTATTCCAGAAGTTTGGTCCTTAAGGGGTTAAAGACCAAACTTCTGGAATAAAAGGGAATCATGACATGTCATGTGTCCTTAAGAGGTTAAAAAGTGTCCATTGCTAAGGGCACCTTGCAGAAAAGCAGAATGAGGTCTGAAACACAATACCTGTCTGTGCTCATCTGCATGTCAAGCTGGAAACTCTGTGTCCACTTAGATATGCAAATAATGCCCAAAAGTTTTTCTTCTTTTTTTTTTTTTTTGGTTAGACATTCTTAGAGGGTTAATCCATCCACCAATCACTACTTCTGCGTTATGAAGTGGTCACGGTGATAGGAGTCTGATGTGCAGTGTTTCAGCTTGAAACACTGCACATTCAGATATATTTTTTAATTGTGTGCAAGTTGCACCAAGAAGTCTGATCTGGGCTGCCTAATGTCAATTCTGTGCATTTAAAAAAAAAAAAGTGTCATCAGCACACTATCAGATGTCACAGTTTCTCCTTTATAGGCAGAGCTCGACACTTTAACACTGATTAAATTCCTCCCCATCCCCTCTGCAATTTGTTGTAATATCCCGTCTTCTGTTAAATCCTCAAATTATAAGCTTCTCTATAAGGAGCCTTTTGATTGAACCTTGGTTCAGCTGACAGGGGTGCGTCGTGCAGTGTTCGGAGTTTGCCTGGCACTGGGTTAAGGTAATTTAAACTACATTCAAAATGGCGTTTATTTTGAGGGAATAATGTCAATAGGGCATTACGCTATTTTACACTTAAAAGGGCTGGGAAACCCTTTAAATGCATCTTTAGTAAACATGGAGGAAACAGCCATAGGTGGACATAAAAGGAGATGTATATGCGCCTATCTATATAAAAAGGTAGTTTTTATTTGCTAGTAAACGGTACCCCGCACAGGTTTAATGACCCGGGATATGGGTGAATTCTAACTTTAAAAAATTCCTCCATGCATGAAGGCCAGGCATACTCTTACTTCATCAAGCAGAGTAGGTCAAGGCTGCAGTAAACAGGCATCACTGCTCTATAATGGCTCTTTCACATTCTCTCCAGGCTAATCAGTTACAGAGCTGCCCTACAAAGGGTTGTGACTACATTAGAGGCTTTTTTCTATGCATTACAAAAGGTGCTGAAAACAAAATCCTTTTTTTTTTTTTTTTTTTTTTTACTTTGGTTTAAGGTATGCCTGAAGCATTTTTAGTACTTTCAAGGTAGGCATCCATGTCATCATTTTTGGCAGCTGATGGCATAGTGTTGCTAATGTATTATTAGCATTTATATATAAACAATATTTTCTGCATTGTTTTTTAATTATAGAGCAAGTAATTGACATACAAAATAATATACAAGACAAGGTGAATCAAGGTACAACTAATAATGGAGCAGTATTTTTTTTTTTTTATAGATCTCTTTTAACTAGCTATATTGATACTATTGTATATAATGAAGTAATGTATCTCTCTATTCCTCCGGTTTTAAAGATATACCCATCACTCTAGGCCTGTTTTATGTTCGCATGGTGTAACCTTTATGGTTTCCATGGCAATATTAGTAGTGATGGATTTGGGCCTAGCTATCGCATCACAAGTGCTGCGATATCTAAACTGGGAATATACACTGCTGAGCTCTGCCTGCAGGAGATTAAAGCACTATAAACTCGTCTCACTTTTTGGAACTCTATTGCATTACTAATTTATGTTTGTCAATAGTTTGTTTTGTATATGATCTAGGAAACCAGGCTCTTTTATTGGTGTGTGAATTTGCAAGAGTGCTCGGTGAATAGATGAAATTAAATGGGAAAAGTGGATCTTTTATCTTTTTATTTATTTATTTTAAATCATTTGCAAGTTTATTGTTGTAAGTGCTACAGTATGTAGACGTTTAAATTAATGGGGAACTGTCCTTCCCGGGATTTGAATTAAAGGGACACTATAGTCACTAGAACAACTACAGCTTATAATCGTTCCCTTCAGGCTTTTTTCGTGCAAACACTGCATATTTTTTTTTTCCAGAGAAAAAGCAGTGTTTACATTGCCTCTAGGGACACCTCCATATGGTCACTGGAGGTGCTTCCTGGGTCAGTGCTGCCTAAAAAGCAGCACTGACATTCAGCGTCCCCACGCTCTGCATGGAGATGCTGAATTTTCCTCATAGAGATGCATTGATTTGACGCATCTCTATGAGGAGGTCCTGATTGGCCAAAATGGCATTTTGCCCAGCCCCGTGCTGATTTTAGCTAATCCAATGCTTTCCCGATGGGAAAGCATTGGATTAGCTAAAAAAAATGGCCATTTTGTTGATGTCACAAAGGGGACGGAGCCAGCGCCGGCAGACCCGCGCAGCGCTTGAAATTAGGTGAGTTTTAATATACTTTTATATGGGGGCTGTTACAAATCGCTATTTGTAACTGGCCCTTTAAATGGAAAATTGCCCTGCTTCCCTGGATTGTGGAGAAGCCTATTTGCCAGCCTCCTTCCTCATGACTATGGCCCCTGGAAGATTGTGCCCCTGAAAACTTATTCACTTTTATTGGGTGTGTATGGCCCTTTAAGAACTGTCTGGGGACATATTGTGACTTTGCTGAACAATACCCCTTTAAGACTATGTCCCCAGACCTGTAAAATTACTTGCCCCTGGCTCTCTCCCACTTGGTTCAGTAAATAGGGCTTACTGAACCAAGTACCGTATATACTCGAGTATAAGCCGACCCGAATATAAGCCGAGGCCCCTAATTTTACCCCAAAAAACTGGGAAAACTTATTGACCCGAGTATAAGACTAGGGTGGGAAATGCAGCAGCTACTGGTAAATTTCTAAATAAAATTAGATCCTAAAAAAAATATATTAATTGAATATTTATTTACAGTGTGTGTATAATGAATGCAGTGTGTGTATAATGAATGCAGTGTGTGTATAATGAATGCAGCGTGTGTGTATGAGTGCAGCGTGTGTGTATGAGTGCAGCGTGTGTGTATGAGTGCAGCGTGTGTGTTTGAGTGCAGCGTGTGTGTATGAGTGCAGCGTGTGTGTATGAGTGCAGCGTGTGTGTATGAGTGCAGCGTGTGTGTATGAGTGCAGCGTGTGTGTATGAGTGCAGCGTGTGTGTATGAGTGCAGCGTGTGTGTATGAGTGCAGCGTGTGTATGTGTGCAGCGTGTGTGTGTGTGTGTGTATGAATGCAGTGTGTGTATGAGTGCAGTGTGTGTATGAGTGCAGTGTGTGTGTATGAGTGCAGTGTGTGTGTATGAGTGCAGTGTGTGTGTATGAGTGCAGTGTGTGTGTATGAGTGCAGTGTGTGTGTATGACTGCAGTGTGTGTGTATGACTGCAGTGTGTGTGTATGAGTGCAGTGTGTGTGTATGAGTGCAGTGTGTGTGTATGAGTGCAGTGTGTGTGTATGAGTGCAGTGTGTGTGTATGAGTGCAGTGTGTGTGTATGAGTGCAGTGTGTGTGTATGTGTGCAGTGTGTGTGTATGAATGCAGTGTGTGTGTGTGTGTGTGTGTGTTGCAGTGGTGGGGGGTGGGCAATTTTATTATTTTATTTATTATTATTTTGTATTATTTTAATATATTTTTTCCTTATTATTTTTTATTTAATTATTATTATTTTTTTGTCCCCCCTCCCTGCTTGATACATGGCAGGGAGGGGGGCTCCTTCCCTAGTGGTCCAGCATTGGCAGTTCAGAGGGGGGGGGGGGGAGGGGAGAGGGGGCTGGCAGAGATCTTACTTACCCGTCCTGCAGCTCCTGTCAGCTCTCTCCTCCTCCGCCGGTCCGTTCAGCTCTTCTGTCAGCTCACACTGTAAATCTCGCGAGAGCCGCGGCTCTCGCGAGACTTACACTGGGAGCTGACCGAGGTGCTGAACGGACCGGCGGAGGAGGAGGGAGCTGACAGGAGCTGCAGGACGGGTAAGTAAGATCTCTGCCAGCCCCCTCTCCCTCAGTCTGTATTATGGCAATGCAAATTGCCATAATACAGACTCTGACTCGAGTATAAGCCGAGTTCCGGTTTTTCAGCACAAAAAATGTGCTGAAAAACTCGGCTTATACTCTAGTATATACGGTACCACACCGGCGGACCACCCAGAAGTTAAAGTGTGCAGGCAATTTACCTCCCAGGCTGTGAGGTTACTGCAGGTTAATTGCACGTGGCGGCGGCCATCTTTGTTCATTCGAATGCGGTCAGCGGTGTATGCTAAAGATTCTGTGGAACTGAAATCGGCTACACATTTTACCGAACACCGCTGACCCTTACCTTCTCCTACACTTCGTTTTTCAGCTCCAGAGACTAAGTCCCGTTCAAAATGGTTGTTTTTTCGCATGAAATTGACCGGCCACACAGCCTAAATCTATGGAACTGTTTTGGGCAGGAAATTGTGCTTGCGGTCGGTCATAAAGGGACCTCCAGCTAACTTTTGATCCACTGGGGGGATTTGGCTGATTTTTGGAAGTGTTTATGTTTGAAGTGTGCTGAGTTCAAATATTTTTATGGAGATTGAATGTATAGTTTTCAAGTTACAGTGTATGTGTGAAAACTGTATTTTTACTGTATGCTATAATTATGTTATATGTTTATCTGAGGGGAGGAGACGTGGGGGTGGTACCATGTATGTGATTGGTTAATTTCATCCTCCCCCTGGGAGTGTCCTGTGTGTACCTTTTTGTAATAAAAAGCAGGCTGGGTGTCCCAGTCCTCAGTTCTTCTTGACCCTTCAAAACGTAGCCTTGTCTCGTTATTGGAGGGAATTGCTGTATCACACTGGGGATTGCTATGCTCTGCATATTCCCCTGAGCTTAATCACTTAGCTCTTTTAAGAGCTTGTTCCGGATACGCTCTCCTGGAGGAGAGGTCTTCCCCACACGGTCCTGGAGGACAGAAGCCGATCCAGGGTGGAAGGAAGACGGCGCGGCTCCAGTTAAGCTACGGCGGTTGTGGAGCGTGCAGTGGTTGTGGTGTCGTCTGCAGTGCTTGGAGTCCTCTGTAAGCGCTAGGAGCATCCATCAACGGAGGGTACTCGGTCGGAGTACACTGAGCTCCGTTACAGGGGCCAAGGGGGGGAAACCACCTAAATGGTGGGTTAACCTCTATAGGGTCAGGAAAATATGCAGTGTTTCTGACCCTATAGTGTTCCTTTAATATGTTGACATATCCACGATAACTGAACAAATGTGTTTGTGATGCCTGAACCATAAACTGTAATGTAGAAATCCACACTGTTTTCATGTATTCTAGAGGGTAGGGGGTACAGCGTAAGACTTTACCTCTTCTACTATGCTTTCTGTATTGACTCACCCCAGGTAACAGGTTTGCTGCATAACTTGTTTTAGAACTTCTTTGCAATGATGGGCTCAGAACTCTGGGACAGGTTAACCCAGGGACCTCAGGTTTGCAACTCTTTGGTCATAAAATCCAAATGGCTGAAGAGGATTCGGGGCTTTGGGTCCTCTTACTCACACGCTTCAAAACCCTCTGTAAAAGTTGATGTGAGGCTTCTCATAGACCAATAGTTTGTTTCCTATGCTTTCGAATGTAAAACATTGATCTCTTATGGGTGGAGTAAAGCTGTGGTAGAGAGATTTTTATTTTTGGATTAATTTATTTAACCTCTTTATTTGCAAGAGCATTTACAACACTATTACATAATTATGAAATTAATTTTATTTGTAACTCTTAAGTTTTGCTTTAATGCATTTTACCATTAACGTTGTAGCAAAAAAGTCACACTTGTGCATCACTTGCAGCATATCTGTGTCACATAGTTTGTTTCTCAGGACCAGGATATGGATAAGAAAATTTTGCCAATTCATTGCCACTGCATTTAAAGGGATCATACGATATGTTTCTAAGTAGCCTCCCGTGCGGCTGAAGGGGTTAAAACCCCTTCGGTCTCTTGCCTGAATCCAGCGCCGATGTCCCTCAGTGCTGGGTCAGGCTCTGCCCACGCTCCTCCCCGCCGACGTCAGCCGGCGGCAGGGGAGACCTAATGCGCATGCACGGCATCGGCCATGCTCGTAATAAGATTTCCCCAGAGGAAAGCATTATTCAAGGCTTTCTTTTGGGGAAAATCTGACTCTGGAGGTCCTCATGCAGAGCATGTGGACGTTCAGCGTCAGATAACGGATCAAAGGTCCGTTTCGATTCCAGAAGCCATCTAGCCACGGAGGGCAGACTTAGAGCTGCAATGTAAACATTGCAGTTTCTATGGAACTGCAATGGTTTACATTGCAGCACTAGGTGCAAAAATAACACAGCACCCAGACCACTTCAGTTAGCTAAAGTGGTTTGGTTGCCTACAGTGTCCCTTTAAAATCACTATGAAGTCACAAACATGCAAGGCATTAATAGCCCAGCATTTTGACCTATGTGAATTTCACTTGTGTGTCATACACTGCTTTATTTTAAAGTGGCTCTGTCACCTTCTGGGGTCTTTGCATCTAGTGACCTTGCCGCTTCCAGTGTGGTGGGCACAGGGTGCAGTAAAACGTGCTCTCTACTTACCCTTGGAGCGTGCATAGACAAATCTTTTTTCCACTCAGCTTTCACCAATGACAGCAGACAGCTTGACATCGGTAGCTCCGCCTTTTTATCATGCGCAAGAAAAATACACAAGACAAAGTTGTCCGTACTATGTTTTTTGACTGTGTTGGAATTTCAGTGAAATTCCAACTCAGTCTTTATGAGCATTTTAATAAAGATTTTATCTTTATGTATGCTCTTTTATTTTTAAGGTGGGTGCTGTGTGACAAAACCTGCTTTCATAAATGTCAATGTCTTTTTGTGGAAATATTTGGCATCCAAATCTAGCAATAAACATTTATAATTGCATTTACTGGAGTGGTTTGCAAGGCTGGCATGTTTCATTTCTAGTTATGGCAGTATTCAAATGAACGGAAGATATAAAACTTTAATGGTAATAAAACAAAGAAAGAAAGAAAAGAAAGTAGTCCATAGATTGTGAAAGCCAACATGCTGCCAATTAGAATATGGGAATTTAATCATACTGACCTGTATAAAGCTGGAATGAGCTGGACATTATATAACTTTGTACACCTGTAACCACTCTACCAACTAGTCAACCCAAAATAAAAAGATAATGACTAGTGTTACTGCTTCTCTGACATTCCTCTTAGAAATGAGGCTCGGACTGCTTGTTTGGTGCTAAGGGAAGGAGAGGTTCTAGTTATGGGTTAATATATTCTGAGATGTTCTTTCCTTCAGGATCTAGGTAGCTTAGAGTAGGAGTAGTAGGCCATGTTTTTTATTGTTGTTTTTAATTTCTGATCACTTTTTGGAAAAACTCTAACCGTTCAGATTACACTTTGGTTTAACCTCTTAAGGACCAAACTTCTGGAATAAAAGGGAATCATGACATGTCACACATGTCATGTGTCCTTAAGGGGTTAAGGAGTTGTACTTAAAACAGTGCTCTATATTGCTTTGGAAAGTGAGGAAGCATTATTTCTCTGAATTTCTTTTCCCAATGTGGAAATATGCACTACAGCAAATTTTGAAGAAGAAATTGCATCTGTGCTTGTGTGTGTGTACATTGAATATACAGTTTTGTTTGTTAGATTTTTTTATTATTTATTAAGCACCAACAAATTCTGTAGCGCTGTACAATGGGTGAACTAAGTGACACGTAATTGTAACAAGACAAGTTGGACGCACAGGAACAGAGGGGTTTAGAGCCCTGCTCAATGAGCTTACATGCTAGAGGGAGTAGGGTAGAGTGACATTTTTGACAGTTGCAGGAGAGGAATCTGGGTGCGGGTAGGGAAAGCCTTTAACAGTTTAATGGATATGCTTTCCTGAAGAAGTGGGTTTTCAATTGTAAGAAATGAAAATTAAAAAAAATCTTTTTATATTCTCACATTTTTATTTTTTAGTTGTGTTTTTTTTTTTATATAACATCTTCCTCCCAACAAATAAATTTTTCCCGGGAAGTCAAGTTTTGAATTTTACATGTCTTACTAGGGTGTAGCTCCACATCCGGCTCCTGTCAACCATTTGATTTATGGGGTAAGCGTTGCTTTCAGGTGTGAGAGGCATCCTCTTGCAGCGGCATGCAGACCCACTAAAAAATGGTCAGTACAAAACGTTAAAGGACCACTATAGTGCCAGGAAAACATACTCGTTTTCCTGGCACTATAGTGCCCTGAGGGTGCCCCCATCCTCAGGGTCCCACTCCCGCCGGGCACTGGAGAGAGGAAGGGGTTAAAATCTTACCTTTCTCCAGCGCCGGGCGGGGAGCTTTCCTCCTCCTCTCCTCCTTCCTTGCGACGTCATCGGCTGAATGCGCATGCGCGGCAGGAGCTGCGCGCGCATTCATCCGGTCGCATAGGAAAGCATTTACAATGCTCTCCTACGGACGCTGGCGTCTTCTCACTGTAATTTTCACCGTGAGAAGCACGCAAGTGCCTCTAGCGGCTGTCAATGAGACAGCCACTAGAGGCCCTGGAGGCTGGATTAACCCTCAGTGTAAACATAGCAGTTTCTCTTCAGCTTTAATTAAGATTAATACAAATTTACTTAAATAGGCCATTTTCAAACAAACACTTAGTATGTCATCATCCCAGCAACCATTTTACATAAGTATACCCACAGACAATGACCCAACCATAAATAACAGTAATACATCAATGCAACTATAGAACATTGTGGCAGATCACCAGTATATCGCCGCCAAGGGTTCCCTTTCCCAAATAAAGTAGTTCTATCGACCATGAGAGTTAATATCGCTGGTATAGCCTTTCCCCCCAAACATTAGTTGAGACTGAATGCTGGGAGTAGATATGTTTATGGCAGGCAAGCATTCTCAATTTATACATACAATAAACACCTCCCTGTGCCTGAGAAATAATTAAGGCAGGAAACTTACAACTCCATTATCTCCCAGGTACAGAAAAATATGAAATTTTTTCCATGGAAACTCCTTGAGAGTCACATCCCCTGATAGCCCTGACCGGTGGTTTGGAATTGCCATCCAGGTACAGTTTTGACCGGCCGACCATGAGGTAGAAGCCCAAATAGTACCAGAAAAATCGTGGCAATGACCGTTCTCAGTTCGAGGGTGTTTATAACAAAACCATATACAATATCTGAACGCTTTTAAATGTCGATTTGCTCTCCCCAGTCGGTGGTTTATATCTCCCGAGCGCTGTTCGTATAGGTGGTCGGGAACTTGAACAAGCAGCGGTTTCATCTTCACCAGTGTTTGCAGGAGTGCCTAGCTGAAATAAGTTCCAGGCACTCGACGACCAGGTACCGCTGCCTGCATTCAGGAGTCAAGATGGCCACCATCCATTATGTCGACCACGTGCGTTCGGTTACACAAAATGGCGGCCATCCACCAGAGCATTTTAGTAATGGTTTTCGTTGTGGTTTCGCACTGAATACTTAGTATTCAACGTTCTAATGAAATGTTGGTGTGGTCCTCATTCGGGAACCAAACTAGGTGGGTTCGAACAAGCAAACGAACAGAAAAGAAACAAAAGTTACCCAACCAAGTGATGGGGTATTCCTGCACAAGCATTAATATAAATAACATACACTTATGACAGACAACAAGGGCATACATTTCCAACTGTGGGGACTGTCACGGTCTTAACTTGGGTGGAGTCCGAAGTGCAGAGATGTTTGCTCACCCTTGCAGATAAACACAACCAACAGTAACCAGGTAAGAAGATACCTGGGCAGTGAATCTGTGCACGGTGTTTAGGCAGGAACAGTAACCGGGTACGAGGTAACAGACTAGGGCAAATCCAGGAGAGGCGTCAGGCAAGGTCAGGGCAGGTAGCGAACAGGCAATAACGAAGATCCAGAAGCAAGGGTCACAAGCCAAATCAGTCTTAAGCTACAGGATACAATGAACTGACACTGCCCTCAGGCGAGAGGCAGTGTTCTATAGCTGGATAACGTGCAGCCAATTTGCAAGATGCCACAGGTGGACTAAAAGAGACAGATAGTAATCAAAGGAGAAGTCCAGCCCCCTAGTGCTGCAGACAAGGCCAGGTAAACAGGGCTATAACCGTAAGTTCAGAAGTGGCTCAGAGACAGAAGAGCAGGCTTAGGATACACAAGGACCCAGGATTAATTCCCCTGTAAGGCACCTGTGGGGTGGCCACGCCTAGCCTTCTGGATGGCACGGGGAGGACCATGACCGGGACATACCAAGATACCGCTATATCCTCAGGTTCTGAGCTACCGACAAGCTCAAACCTACCAAACCAAAAACAAACATAAGTATTCCTCCTGAACTTTACTATCCCATCTACCAAGCCTACCTACCCCCCAATTATCCTATCCATCCCCTGCCGCTGTGACCGAACAGGAGAAATAAATCCAACATACTCCACCTAACCGCAAATTAAATCTGAAGGGTGGGACAGGCACAAGAAGTTGAGAATTTTAATTTAAAATGGCTTATTACCTAAAATGTTTTGCTATTTATATAGACTCCTTAAGCCCCGCCCGCTCTTAATAATCCTCCACTTAAAATCCTCATTCTCCGTATGCCTACCTCCCAACTCTGTCAGGGCTTATTCCACTTAGCTTTGCAGCTCCATGGGCTTCATACTGGCTCCAGACAGCCAGTGGCAGCACACCCTCATCCATACCACCTCTGTCATTCCCTCAATCTGTCCTCTTGGATATCCCTTCTCCTCTGGCAAATGGTATTGACGTCAGCCAGGGAGGATCGAGCTGAGAGAGAACTTTGCCTCGGCAAGGGAAAAGTACGTGATATGTTTTATTTATTTTTTTAATTATTCACATTGTTTGGTGTTAGGGTGGACCAGCGCAGAAGGGGATACTGCAAAAAAAAAAAAAAAAAGAGAAGTTTTATGAGAACATTGGTTTTTCGTTGGAGTAACTACTTAAAAGTTATACAACCTTAGTTTGTGTTATTAGAAAAGCTTTTATGACAGAATTGCGTTGAAATTGTAGTTTGCTTATAGTAGGCACTTGCCCTGAGAATCCATTATTTTCTGATTATGACATCTTTGGGTGTGGCTCTTCCTATCTTCTGTCTGTTTAAACATCAGAAATGCAGCTTGAAACGAAAGGCTTACTGTGGAGTCAGTCCAGGCTGTTTGTTCAGCCATTTCCTGACAAGCTTAGAAAAATATACATATTATTCTAAGTTGACTCATATTTATAGCAGCAGTGCAGTAAAAGCAATCCAGCCATCTAAATGTGCTTGCTGCCTCCTGTAGAGAATCCCTAATTCCTTGTGTAGTAACTCAAACTCTGCACTTTAGCACATTTTAAAGTGGATTTATCATCAGGCGTGCAGTTTATGCACCATCATATAGCATGTTAAAAAATAAAATAAAATAAAAAGCCTGTTTATCCTATCAACTGTCTCTTATGTTCTATTGTTGCTGTTGTTTATTTGTTTATTTTGTCATTCTTAAAGGATAACTATAGAGTCAGGAACACAAACATGTATTCCTGACCCTATAGTGTTAAAACCACCATCTAGCCCCCCTGGGCCCCTCATGCCTCCATAAATATAGCAACATCTTACTGTATTCACGCCCGAAGCTTTAACTCTGCGTGCTGTTTGCCTAAGAAAAACAAGCAGTCTGCTGACATCATCAGAAGTGGTAGCCTGATCCAATCACAGTGCTTGGCTGAGACTGGCAGATCAGGGGCATGATTCAAACACAGCCCTGGCCAATCAGCATCTCCTCATAGAGATGAATTGAATCAATGAATCTATATGAGGAAAGTTCAGTGTCTGCATGCAGAGGGAGGAGACAATGAATGTTTGAATGCATTTTAGGCAGCCATGACCCAGGAAGGATCTCTAACAGCCATCTGAGCAGTGGCCAGTGAAGTTATCACTAGGCTGTAATGTTAACACTGCATTTTCTCTGAAAAGACTGTTTACAGCTAAAAGCCTGAAGGGAATGATTCTACTCACCAGAACAAATTCAATAATCTGTAGTTGTTCTGGTGACGATAGTGTTCCAGTGCATAAAGTTACAACACACTTGTTATGCCACAACAGCATCAGCAGGCTTCTCAAAACACATAATGGTCATGCCAAATATATAACATCACTATTCTTGTTAAAGAAATATTAATGTTCGCAAACTAATTCCGTACATTGTGAGTGTTTTATAAGGAAGTACATAACTTGGACATATATTTGTTCACTTGGGTAAGTCTGATTGTGGTATCAGCAGTGAGACCAAAGGGTGAGTCTGCACAAGAAATGTTACGTTAGGTTAGCTAACAGGTAATAAGAGGCCCTATAGGAACGGGAGTAAAGAATGTATACTCTACAGGCCTCCTTGTGACTGTATTGAGTGTCAGATAATACTGCATGGTAATTAGATGGAGTTAAGCATATAAAAAAAATAATAATTGTATAGCGATATCCCTGTTAGACATGAGGAGGCAGAAAACAATAAAGACAAAGGAAAGTGGTAGAATTTATAGTAAGCCTATTGCCTATAGGAAGGCTGAGTTCTGAGCTGTGATGCCGATGGCAATACATGAGCTGGGGGCTCAGCCTACACCTGTCGAATGACGGATACTACCCCGGCAATATGAAAGACTCAGGTCCCAGACATCTGCTCCCCTACATAACCCAGATCAACGTGCCCACAAGCCCCTTTGTGGATTACGACAAGGAATATGTCTCGAGGCTCTCTATCAGGTTGCTTCATAAGAGGAGTGGTGACCTTCTGAAGTAGTGAGCTGTGAGTAGGGAACTGTCCTGGTTTAGGCCGTGGCATAGGAAGATGGTCCACAGCAGGAACGGGCCTTCGGTGCTGAAATCCTTTCCGGGTGCCCGCTTCCATTTCTGCACCTTAATGCTGCGTCAGAGCGTGGCCCAGAAGTCACAGGTTGTTGTTGTTCGATGTAGGGGTTGTGTCGGCGGGTCTGCCTCGAGAGTACGCAGGCGACATTCGACTTTGGTGTAGAAGTCAGCAAATAAGGCATCCGGTTTCTCCGTGAGAGCGCAGTGCTTGTCTCGTGGTGCAGGTCCTCTTGTGGCGACCCCCATCTTGGTTACGGGTGAGAGGGTGCTTAGTGGTAGCCAGTGTAACACTGAGCAGAGGTTCCGGGATATCCCTCACCGGCGGGGGTGTGGGGGCAAAGTGTGATGGGGATGTCCTCTGGGTATTGAGTAGCAAGAGGCTGAGGGGTCGGCTGCCTCCCTCGAGCCAGCTTGTCATGCCGCTTGTAGGCCCAGGTCCACGTCCAGTAAAAGCTGTCGCTCTTGGTCTTAGGAAAAGGACGATTACCCCTGTATCGGATGTCTCCCGTTCACAGAGTATGTTCACTAATAAGATTCAGGGCTCAAAGTGGTAGTTAAGACTGTTTTAAAGATTTTCTGATCGTAGCTCACACGATGTGCGACCGGTCAGCACGGCTGTTAGGCTCTGCCCCCTCTTGTTTTTTTTAATGCATGAAATAACAAATGTTCCTGCTAAATGTGCTGTGCATAGGGCATAATTAGAGAGTTCAGAGAACCATTTCCTGTTTCCTTCCAACTGAAAAGTTGACTTGAACATTTTGATACAGTTATGGAAGTGAATTGACTTGTTTGAGGTGGCATCCCCAAGGAATCGATATTCACAGAGGCAGGATCGCCTACGGACCTCAGAGAATGACAGGGTTAAAGAATAGAAATATAATATTTACTGCTATAGGGGATGTTGTGATCATTTTACTTTAAAGGAACTCTCTAATATCACTGCGGCTGGAGAAGTGGTTATGTTGCTTGGAGTCTCTGCACATTTTCCCTTTTGTTTAATGTCAAATAGTTAGAAGTGTTTTGACAAAATATGAATCTTTCCCCAGTACCTGGAGGCCACATCCTCTTTGACAACAAAGCAAATGTAGATTTTACACTTTAGGTTAACTAGCCCTCAGTGCTCTCAGGCAATTTGGGTGAACTTGATATTGATTATACCAGAAATACAGGATTTAGCTACCTTCCGGTTCTATACCTTCAGCAATAATGACAAACCCTGGCCTACTGGGGTGCCATTAGTTGGGAACCAATATATCCTGAATTATCCTTGTATAGGCAAATGTTTACACAATTGGAATTGCCTGATTTAAAGCTCACCCACACACACATTTTTATTTAATTTTAAAAGAAGCTGTGGAAGGCAAGACAAACGTCCCATTGTACAGCGCTACGGAATTTGCTGGTGCTATATAAATAATAAAATTAACAATAATATAAAATAATTAGAGCTCTAACACTACATTCTGTGTATAAAGGCAAATACATATTAGGGATTATATATCAAAGAAAAATGTAATAAAGGCGTGTTATCTCCACCCTGCAGGCTGCATAGAGATAAGTATACACTTGCCTAATGTTAATATAAAATGTCCTTTGAGATAGAGCACAATATTTGACCAATGTCATGGTAGCCATATTCCTAAAATATGTGAATTAAAATATATTTTGGTTTAAAACACACTTGCAATACACCAGCCGTGTTACAATACAATGCTTTGTATCAACCTGCACCACACTCACACCTTTAGATATAAGATGTGAAGATGATTTTAATTTATTTCTGTACATTGCTACAATGTGAAGCTAAAATAATTTAAGCTCTTTTTTTTCCTTTTTTTTTTTCATTGCTTGTTACCATTTCCATAGTAGTATTAATGGAACACTACAGGCACCAACCTGAGGTTAATACTTTTTACAAAATTTGCTCTGACACCAAAAAAGGTATTTATGAGCATTTCGTGAAGCTAAAATCTTTATTAAAACCTCAGATTGACTGCTTTGAAATTTCATTGAAATTGTAAGACCGCCAATTTCACAGGATCTTCCCTAGACATCAGTGCTGTATTTCTCCAGATATTGACATTATCATATAGCACAGCAAAGATTTCTGTGAGTCGAAGTTCAGCCATTTGCTTTTGTAAGTATAAGCTAATAATATTACTTCAACTGCACATGAATTCATGGGATAATGTCAGCACTACTGTAGAACATCCTGATTGGCTGATCGCCTCCTTGTCTGGGACATGTTAACTACCGTAAGTTTATTATATTACATATGCTTTTAAATGAAAGTGCATTAAACAAGAATTGATCAGTTCTAGCATGCAGTGTCACTTCAAAGGGACATTATAGGCACCCACACCACCTCATTGAAGTGGTCTGGGTGTAGTGACCCTGACCCCAGACAGGTACTTGACACTTAAAGGGACACTATAGTCACCAGAACTACTACAGCTTATTGTATTTGTTCTGGTCAGTAGAATCATCCCCTGCAGGCATTTTGCAGTAAACACTGTCTTTTCCGAGAAAATGCAGTGTTTACATTACAGCCTTGTGATAACTCCACTGGCCACTCCTCAGCTGGCTACTAGATGTGCTTCCTTGGGCAGTGCTGCAGAGTAAGCAGCACTGCCATTCAGTGTCTCTACCCTATGCATGCAGACACTGAACTTTCCTTAAAGAGATGCATTGATTCAATGGATCTCTATGAGGAGCTGCTGATTTGCCCAGGGCTGTGTGTGGTTTGTGCTGGCTTTGCCCCTGATCTGCCTCTTTGAAAGTCTATGGGAAAGCATTGTTATTGGCTCACAGAATCACTTCTGATGATGTCAGGCATGTCCGTTGCAGAGCCAGCAGCAGACTTGAATAAAAGTAAGATTTTACTATATGAAGGAAGACTGGGGGGAGGGAGGAGGGGGTTAGATGGTCGTTTTAACACTTCAGGGTCAGGAATACACATTTGTGTTCCTGACCCTATAATGTTTATTTATTGCTGGACATCCTCAGGTTTAGCATGAGGACGTGCAGTATCTTGAAATAGCCCATAGGAAAGCATTGAATCGATGCTTTCGTAGGGGTATGGCCAAATGCACACGCTGCGCTCATTAAACCAACATAAGAGGAGCCTTATCACCCTGCAGAACCCAGGTACAAGGTAAACATTTGCCAAACAGTTTGCTCCATTCTCAGGGAACGGCATCTGGATACTCCTGACATCATAACCACTACAACGGGATTGTAGAGGCCTTGATGCTCAGAGTAACTCTTTAAAATTGGCATATATTTTATAATTTTATAATTTATAATGTTCATAGTCTAATGTATGTGTTTATGATGCTTTCTAAATTTAAAGGACCACTTCGGGCACCATAACTGCTTTATTGGTATGAAGTTGTTATCGTGCAAGTGGGTCTCATTCACAAAATAGAGAGAAAAACATACGTATGTTTTTCACTCCATTTTGTGAATGGGGAACTACTGATAGGCTGAAAGGGTCAGCTGAAACCCTCAGCCTATCAGTGGCACCCAATCCAGGGCTGATGCACCTTATATCATAAAGATATATTCAGTGTCATAAGATGTATTCAGTGTGAAATATCAAGATTGACTCACTTTACCTCCATTCTAGCACTGCTTCATGGGTGTTACTCTTTTTGTAACATCCACCTCCTTGTCGTCTTCCGCTCTGCCTGCAGTCTTACTTGATTTGCCCTGCTTGGGACGCATTAGCCGCGTCACTCCACACCTATACTCCTTAGCCAACACTAGAAGTGCTGGATAAGGAGTTTCCATATCAACTGCAGCGCATGCGCTGTGGTTGCTATGGGAGGAGAGCAGAGGTACCTCCTGGGGGAGATCTTTTCTGCTATTCCTTGTCAACCAATGCCTCGGCATGCCTCCACCTGCACTCCGTCTTTGTTCTTCACTGATTTGCCATGCTTAGGACGCATGCTCATGTAGGTCTTATCTTGTTGTGATGTCGGCATTCTGGCTACGTTGGCAGTGTGCATGCGTCGGAACGGAGTTACATGATATCACTCCATTTCTATACTTCCTAGCTGGCGCTGGAGGTCTTTTCTGTCCTCCCTTGGCAGTCAACGTCTCGGCACGCCTTATATTATATAGACTTTGGCTTTCTGATGAGATAACGGACACCCTGAAAGCATTTTCCTAAATCATTAATTTAATTGTGTTAAAAATAATAAATGTTGGCCATATTACCTATTAATATGTGTTCAATCAGGGTGTGAAGATGTTTATCTGTGTAATTTACAAACTATATAAAATCCACATCCCACCATCTATAATCTAGTGATGGCTGCAGCCTACCAAATAGCTTTTTGGAGATTTTAGGAAAAATTAGATTCCAAACATATTTTTCTGCTGTTTATGTAGAATGTGCTATATATAGAGCAGTGTACCTCAAGACAAAGTATGCCATGAACATGTTGACTTTAAGGCTGTGATAGATTGAATGCAGTCCTTAAAATGTGTTTTGTAATAAATGTCAGTATTTAAAATTGACCACTAAAATTAATAAGCTGATTAGTATAGAAGTATGCATATATATTTAATAAGGTGTCTAATGCTGGTGCAATTTATAAGCTTTTGATGAAGGTTAAAAGATTTAAAAAAAAAAAAAAAAAGTAGGTGTGCCTTGGCAATTGTTCTTTTATTGAAGTGTGTCTTGGTTCAAAGACGTTTGGGAGGGTGCTGGCATGCTACTACTGCCTTCACTTGGGTCTGTGTCACACTTTAAAATTCAAGCATTGGCAATGCCAGTTTGCTGATAATGGCAATGAAATTCGTTTAGAAATTAAATTTTTTTTTTTTTATTTGAAGGGGCATTCCACTGCCCAAATACATGTGTTAAAAAAAAAAACACACAGCAAAACCCACTTTTAGTAGTTATACCCCACATAAAAACATGCATGTATTTTTTTTTTCATTGGGAGTATATATAAAAACAGCATGCACAATCTGTCGATCTCTTGCTTGCTGCCTTTGTAAACCCCTCCCTTTCTAACCCCGTCCAGACTTTCTGTTTATATCCAATAACAGACTTCTCAATGAGAAGTCTTTGCAAGGCAGGTGCATTAGGCGATTGCTGCCTCTTGAGTTTAGCTCCACTGAGCTAACCAAACCAGGATGTAACATTGTCTGTTGTCTTCTTGAAAGCCACGGAGTGTAACCAGGTAAATTCATAATAGTGTCAAATTCTATTGAAATCTGTACTTTTTGTAAAATGAAAAGGAAGGACAAAAAGACACACTCTTTACATATCAACCATCTCCGTAAGATCAAGTGCTTTAGGAGTCCGGAGCGTCCCATTAAACATACTTGTCGGGTGCCAAGTTTTGCTTGTTGCATGCAAGTGATGTTCGACCATGCTCTAGTCTATTTTGTGGCATACAGGTGTGCTCTACCACCTGCACCTCACCCCAAATGAGGATGTAGGACTATGGGAGAAAGCTGTAGTGTTGGATGTTGCATCAACTCACATGGAGTCTGTGTTCAAAAACAAAAAAACTGACAAGTTTTAAGATCAGATTATTGGCACCTAATGCATCCAAAATAGTAGAGCATGGTATTTGTCCCTATAATGTTAAAATCCAAACTAGACATGTTATAATAAATCTAAAATAGCAGTGTGTTAAGCCTTAATGCTAATTAGTCTCCATTTAGCTGCTACACATCTGTTCTCTATTTTGATGACACTAACCCTACTCTACCACCTCCTCTGCAATTACCGGACACTATAATTTAAATATATTTATATATTGTTAGTACATGTATCAGGGTAACGTTCTTCATGATATACTGTGCTGTTATATTTTATACATGACATTTATTTACTTGTCTTTTTATCCCCTTACTTATAGCTTGTTTTTTCACCTTACTGCTGTCCATTGTCCTCAGGAAATTGGGGAAATCGGCACAAAACCCTGTGACTGACATTTATTATTGTCAATAGATTTTTGGTTGAGAGATCTCATCAATTTCTACCTCTGCTATTAGTTAGGTAGCATGGCAGGGGCACATTGAATACCTGCAGCTACTTGTTCCTGGCTATACTTTCATTAAGAACTCAAGGAGCATAAGCAGCACACTGTCCATAGGTGGCAAGCAACATATCCTAGAGAGGTAGGGATACGGCATCACATGTCATCAAGATTTGTTTTGGACTTAAGCTCCTGGTGGTCCTGAAGCCTAACAACGACCTTGTTCGACATGCTGAGATTCCAGTGATGCTGCCCTGTTGTATGTGTCTCCTATGTGACATTCATAAGTATAGTTTCACTTAGGCAAGGAAACAGGTTGTTTTGCTGCTGTTTATACAGGCTCACCTCTGTTGACGTCCTCTTTCTGTACAGAGTGAATGAATGTACGGTAATTGTAGGTTTGCTGATAAACTGGAATTTGTTGTTACTCATGCTGTGTCACTTTTGGCCTGCATAATGTGCTGACATAGGATCTAAAGACATAGGTTACATGCTGTGGAATGACGCAATGCTAAACTCCTTCACATAGACTGTTAAAACCTTGCAAGTGAGTTGTCAAGTACGAACACAGTAGGGATCAAACAATATCATTTTTCCTGAGCCGATACCGATTATCTGTCACCTTTTGGGCTGATTGCCAATATCTGGTGCCGATATTCTGTACATTTAAAGTTTAAAAAAAGCAACACAATTTCTACACAAATTTTGCATTAATTGAACATGCTGACAGCAATTACACTTCTGTCACTCTTTGACAGCCAGTACATGCTGTTACTGATAGGAGTGTGATTGTGGTAGCAATCATACTCCTATCACTGTCAGCCAGCCCAGTTTATTACTGTTTCATCTCCATGCCGCCAGCTTTAGCTCCACTTGACTCACAGAAAGCGGTGACGTGAGGTCACTAAATGGCTCTTCGTTGGCTGGAGGCTGGAGTTTCCAGATACATGTAGTAACTGGGACAAGTGAGTAAGTTATCGGTAAGAACATTAAATTACAAAGCCAGTACAGATTATCATTAATATGCTGAATATCTGCTCTAATAATCGGCGGAACCTATAACAGGTCTGTCCCTAGAACAAAAGTCATTACATTTTTGTCTTTTTAATTTTTTTTATCTTATTTGCATTTGTGGTTCTGTTAAAAGTCAATATAAAAGGAGGTCTATTGCAGCTGCACAAATGATTATGAACAGTTTTTGCCTCTTTATCTTCTCTCGCCTTTCTAAGTTATTTTTATAAACCGTCCTGACTGCTTCCTGCATCCTATTAATAATAGAATCAGTGCCCAGGTAGGAGGAAAATATTCTCATCCTTTAAAGACCTCCTTGCAAAACCTGCAGAAACTTGGAGTGCCTAACTCCTATACATACATGCACCTAGAGCAATGGTGGGCATGTAAACACTCCTCATATGTTGCCATCCAAAGAGAACAAAGTCACAATGTTTTACATTGTCCAGTCAGTGAATTTAATCATGGTTTTTGGTAGTTAAAGTCTGATATCCTCTAAATGCCAACACCGTGTCCACTAATTTAGGATGAGTAATACGTATTTGATTTGTCATTGGCTGGTTGAGAGTCATGACAAAGTAGTCCACCACAGCTGGACTTATTGATTAAACACTGGAAACCTGGATGACTGTAAAAGGATTATGGGAACTGACAGGAGCTCAGTGGGTGCAGAACTGCAATGCTTTTTACTCCTGGCTATTATGTATCATGTAAGGTGGGTGTCTCCGATAAATGTGACAAGATACTGTTTTCAGTAAACAGAAGTTGATTCATGAAAAAGACACCCAGGTCTTCCAGTAAGTGATTCCATAATTGCTTGAGTGGAGATTGCAGTAAACCCACATAGTAAAAAAAAATGATGTAAAACCTAATCAGCTGATTCTAGGTGTCCTAATCAAAGACATTGTATGTTTTCTATAGTCAGGTATTTTTGTTCAGCAGTTATCTAACTAACAGGAAAAGGAGCTGGTTAAAGGGGACTAGTACCTAGATGTTTGCATTTGTTTACCACAATTACAATACTGAAAACCTTTCAGGCATTAATGATCAGAGTTAAAATGTTTGCATCTTTGGATATTTAATACATGTGATGACCGTATATAATTAATCATTTTGATAATATTTTAACTTGCTATATGTCTTCCACAGGAGGATTTGCCCTTGTTTTCCTGGTTCGAACCAGCAATGGGATGCGCCGAGCACTAAAACGCATGTATGTGAATAATGAGCAAGACCTACAAGTTTGCAAGAGAGAGATTCAAATCATGGTAAGAGATTGGGTCCTCCTAGTGTAATGAGCAAATAAAAACTGGGTCGGGGGGCGGGGCCTGGCAGCCATGGCGTGGTTGGACGTGTTTTCTACGAGCTCCTCCAGCATAACCAGATTTAGTCCAGCCACCAAGGTTCTTCAAACCCTACCTTGAGCAGTTTGAAACTCTACAATGTCCTACAATGTTTGATCGACTTGGGGTTGCATCCAGCGGTCACGAGCACTACACAGCCGCAGGTCTTTCTGCCGAGAGAGAGCAGGGCCTGGCGGGTGCTGTGTTAGGGAGAGGCGGCCAATCTCCAGGCCCAACGCGTGCCGACTCAAACACTAAGACGATGCTGCCCCGTTACCCCCTTATGGACCAGCGGGGGTTATCCTGGTCCTCACCCAGGGAGCGCCTATGCTCCGCGAGAAAACAATACCGTGAAGCATGGCTCCTACAAGGGCAGCGCAGTTAAAATGGTGGATGCAGCGTGTTACCAGGCGCACCAGCAAGCGTGGTCTAACCTGGACACCCTCTTTCACCAGTTTTGTGCTCAACTACGACATAAGTACCTCCTTACTGCGTAACAAGCCCCACTGCCTACCACACCTGCGAAGGTACCCAGAGGCTCCCAGAATCGTCGAGTTTCCCTTATAGCGGCCCACCTCAAGTGGCGAAGACCGCATCTGCAATGGAAGAAAAAGGCTAAACGCAGCTCTACACTAAAGCGGAGCAATCACCCCCCACAATCTGAGTTATCCAAGGGGGCTGAAACCAGATGGCACATAAACCAGTCATGGCTTCATGTTTTCTGTCTCTCACTTCACCACCTGCTCCTGCCATGTGTGGCCCATTGCACAATAATTCTGTGGGACTGTATCCTGCCACTGACAGGCATAAGCTGAATGGTGTCCAGGGGACATACTTTTCTTCTTTCATGCAGTGCTGGATTCCAAGCCTTTACTCACCTTTCTTCTCCCAGTATTACTATGGGGCCCCAGTGGTGGCAATATTGTGTTACAGGACCACTATAGGCACCCAGACCACTTCAGCTTAATGAAGTGGTCTGGGTGCCTGGTCCATCTAGGGTTAACCCTTTTTTCTATAAACATAGCAGTTTCACAGAAACTGCTATGTTTATATTTGGGTTAATCCAGCCTCTAGTGGCTCTCACTGCCGCGCATGCGCATTCAGCCGGAGAGGAGGAGGAGAGCTCCCCGCCTGGCGCTGGAGAAAGAGGTAAGTTTAACCCCTTCCTCTCCATGCAGCCCGGCGGGAGGGGGACCCTGAGGGTGAGGGCACCCTCAGGGCACTATAGTGCCAGGAAAACAAGTGTTTTCCTGGCACTATAGTGGTCCTTTAATAGCTGTAAATTTTGCTTGGTACTATATTTTTTGTTTTGTTCCTTTCTCCTCAAAAAAATGTGCAGCATTTATTACATGTTAAATTTCATGCTCAAAACTATGCCTGTATTACAAACTCCTGCTGACATGTTTCTCTATGCCTGAGACTTGTTATCATTTGCACATCAAAAATAAAGAATAAAAAAAAATCAGTTTTAAATTAATTGGGCCAAATCAATTAAACTGTGTATTTGTATTCCAGTGTGTACTAGTGAAGGAAACTGGGAGAAAAGTAAAAAGGATTGAAACAAAACACAACATAATACGTCCCACAAAGAAAATTTAGCCCTCCGTAAGCATCAGCCAACAGGATCATTTCTAATAGCTTCTTAGATCAGTGGTGAGGGCAAGACAAAGAATGTCAAGATACATAGGTGTGAAACCCCCTACAAATACACACAATGAAGCACAGTTACCCTTGATACATTGGCAAGTACATAAATGGTCACCATTTGTTATGATAGTGATAATACCCATTTGTACTATTGGTATCTATAGTCCTTGAGTTTTGAGGCTAGTGGCTTGTTCAGATGTAATATCCATTAACTGGCCTTCAACTAAGGTTGCCAGTTCCACAGGGATTGCAGCTACATTTTGATGGACAGTACACTGAAAAAGCTGCCCTGTAGTACTGTAACAGATTCCTCTGATATAATAAACTGACCACCTTCATGCAGCATTGGAATTCTACATATTGGCGAACAGCACTTTTCACGTGTTGCTGCTTCGTATGTACGAGTGATATGGATCAGGGTGGGGTGGATATGGTAATCCTATCTTTAACTGAAGTGTGTTGCCAAGGATAAGGAAGGCATTGTTCTGAGAGGTCAAGCATCTGTGCTACAGGGGTTAGGTGGTGTTTCTCCCAAAATGCTACTTTCTTATTTTTTTACTGAAAATTCTTTACTTTATTTTTCTCCCTTTCAGATATTTTGGTGAGTGGTATAGACTGGATTGTGTGCATTAACCATTTCACTTCATGTGGGCTTAGGCATTCTGTGGAATATTAAGGGTTTATACAGCGCTGGTGTTGCTCTGTGTAATAAATTACTACTTGGGAAATATCTTAACCTTAAAGGTACACTATAGGCCCCCAGACCCCAGCTATTTAGAGTGGTGTGGGTGCACTGCCCCTATTGCACTTAGTGCTGCAATGTTAAACAGAGAAACTGCATTATTTACATTGCTGCACTAAGTCTGCCTCCAGAGGCTCTCTCCCAGACAGCCTCTGGAGGCGCTACCTGGATCCTAAAAGGTTCGGTAACTGACACCGGACATCCTCACGCTCTGCATGAGGACATCCAGTGTCAGATTTTTTTTACCCATAGGAAAGCATTGATTCTAATGCGCAAGCGGCATGTGCCACGCATACGCATTAGAGCCTGCTTGTCGTGGGACGTCAAAGCAGGCGGCGGCTAAGGCAAGTAGGTAAAGGGTTTTTAACCCATTATTCACGTCAGTGGTGGGTGCGAGGGAGGGGGGAGGCAGAGTGGCTATAGTGCCAGGTATACAGGTTTCTATTCCTGGCACTTATAGTATCCCTTTAATGTTGTTGTTATTTAATTATGCTTAAATCATTACGATGCCGTCCTCTCGTTCCATGGTCTGCTGCGGCACTGTTTAATGTTGTTTTTGTTAATGGTTTTCCTTTTACAACTGGTGAATCCTCTTTTTTTTGTTTTACTCTCTTTCTGTAGAGGGATCTCTCTGGACACAAGAACATCGTTGGATACATAGATTCCAGTATTAATTCTGTGAGCAGCGGAGATGTTTGGGAGGTTCTAATCCTGATGGATTTCTGTCGAGGTGAGGCCTTGGATTTTCATTATCAGTTATTGACAATATTCAATGACCTGCATGACCATTTGAGTATCTGCATATACAACCAGTTTAATTGTATTTTGAAAAAACACCTAAATCAACATTTGCGTCCTCTTTCTGCATTCCTTAAATATTTGCAAGGATTCAGTTGTCTTTTTTTATTTGGTGGCACGGTCAATAACAGAAACATCATTCTCCCTTGTTTCTCGGTTGAAGTAGAGTTCATCAATCTGGTGTTTGTCTGTCTTTCTTTTTCATAACCTGTGTAGAAGTTGGGTTCTGAGTTTGCTTGATCAAACATAATACAGAATTTTGTTTTCACAAAAGTTAATATTGCATTTCCCAACTAATCTGTGTCTACCACAGAGTCATCGCACTCACTCTTAATTATCTGGTGGGCCCTCGTGCACAGAAAAAGATTGACCAAGCACTTACTATGGATGTCATGGAGATGTTCGTTTGACATTTTGTGGAGGTTTACAAGCAATGTCTACATTTTACTATTACTCATAGTTGAAGGAATACAGCAATAAAGCTTTTTTTTTTACCACAATCCTCTGATTGATATGTTATCTTGTTTTAGTATCCAATATAAAACTAGGGACATAGCTAGGGCTACAAAAAACAACTGGCTTTTGAGCCCATAAATAATTGAGTTACCCTACTTACCGCTCCCCACCTCCCACTCCTGCCTCTCCCCAACGCTCTTAAACACTCCTATAGACACACAGTTACTTACTCTCCCAAGAGTTCCCACCATGCAATCACTGAAGTTGACATGATTAAGGAGTGCTGGAGCTTCAGTGAGCCACATATCTGCACAGGGTGCACTGTACATATAGTCCCAGAGCAGCCTAGGGCCTGGGACGCAGAGCTAAAAATAACTAGTGATTTTTAGGCCAAGGGTTTTTCAGGGGCCTACTCAGGGCTTTAGCCATGGTCAGTCCCCCCCTCTTGAAGCCGATGTCTACCACGCATTACCCTTGTAGGTGTATGTCAGCAAAGCAACCATGATACTTTATCAATATGTATTTAATCTGCCAGCAGTCACCCCTCTGTTTGAGATCTGACATTTGCTATGTGGGCATGTTTTAAAAAGCTCCACTTTCTTTTTCTAAACCTAATCGCCTCAATTATGTAACTGGCCTTCTCTGTGCATGGACTGTCCCTGTGTAACTCATGATTTTGACATAATATATAACATGTTATGCATTGGTATTGCTGAGGCCACATTTATTTTTTCCCAGTGATCCAATAAGCCATGTATGAAATTGGGACTTTCTTTCTCTATCTGTAGGAGGACAAGTTGTGAACTTGATGAATCAACGACTGCAGACAGGATTCACAGAAAATGAAGTTCTTCAGATCTTCTGTGACACATGCGAGGCAGTGGCCCGTCTTCACCAGTGCAAGACTCCGATAATACACCGGGATCTCAAGGTACGCTCAGGTGGATTTTATGCACTGGCCTCCATTAATCATTCCCTGGTTGATACTAATGTGTTGTTTTCTTTTTTTATTTCTCTATGGTCTGGACTATTAAAGCATATTCTGGTCATAGGCTAGCGCATACCCTCCTTATATTCTAGTTTTGCTTCTCTCTGTCTGTTTCCCTGATGTGCTCTGACTGCAAGTATTGCTGTTTTGTTTTCTCAAACCTTTTTACCAGCAGTCATTTTTTGCTGCCTTAATTTCCTTGATTTACCATTTCTAAACCCTGTCATCTGTCTGGGGGATTAGAGGGTCACATCTGTGTTGGATTAATTCATTAATCCCCCTCTCCAAGTGCTACAGACTTGTATCTGTACTTCTGTATGGATATCTTGAATGTAATTCTGACATGTCCTCTCTCCAGATTACAGTTTGCTATAGAGTATTTTAGAGAATGTATCATATTACTCCATTTTTTGTTTTAAAGGACTTGGGAAGATCTGTCAAGATCGACAATTTACAATGTGCAGTAGACACATGTATGGGTCCTCATACATATTAAAAGTTGCCTATAGAGAGCGCTCAGCTATAGGTGCTCTCCGTAAATTTGACAGCCACGGGGGCCTTTTTTTCTTCAACAGATGTGGTACCCATGAGATTTGTGCCCATTTTCTTATACGGATTTAGTTTTTAATTTAGAGAAAGCTGCCATTTTATTATTAACCACTTATTTTTGTCAAATGTTCATACTTCCCAATGTCCATTTTGCAGTCTTGTAAATACTTTACAAATATTGAGTTATAAATGTAGATAACATCTTAATCTGATAGGAACTGGATTCACAGGACTGTTTGAGTTAAGTTGGGATTCCAGAGAGTCACAAATGCACACCTCCAAGTCATTGTACCAAAGTAGCAGCAGATGCTCACTTATAAACAATAAGAATTCATGAAAATTGTGAATCCGTACTTGTGTGTATTTTATTTGCTGTTCTTAAATTGATACTATCACTAAAAATGACTTAATCTGTTAAAAACAATATTGCAGGCAAATTAAAGGACAGTTGTTAATAACTGTGGATAACCACAGTCCTGGATTTAAGAATTTCCTATCTGTACCACTAGGGATACTGACAAAACCTGGACTTTTAATGAAACCGTTTTGGTGTATAGATCACGCCCCTGCAGACTAACTGCACAATTCTTTGCCATTTAGGAGTTAAATGACTTTGTTTATGCGACCTTCGTCACAGCTCCCTTGCTGTCTCTCTACACATTTCCTGTAAAGAGAGATCTAATATTTAAACTGTCTTTATTGCACAGTCTGTCTATTTTTTTATTTCTTATATGGTAATCTGTTAATAGCCTGCTAGTGCATGCAGGAGCCTTATGTATGTGATTAAATTTACACATTGTATGTGTATGGATGAATATGTGTAGTGCACTCTGACAAAAAGGCACAGATAGCCTGATGTAGGTAGGAGCTCTAGACCCAACAGGTTCCCTCTTCTGTCTACCCACTTCCTCCAGTGCTTGCCCTGTGAAGTAGATGGGAGTTGCAGTATGCAACATATGTCTCCTTCATGGACATCATGCTTTCCATGCCTGCCGAGGGATGTACATAGGCCAATCTCATTCCCGTTCAGGACAGTGTGTGAGATCAAGAGACTTTATGGAATAACATACCATCCATGCACTGAAGGCTCTGAATATTCAGCTTTATAAAAAAAGCATATTATTAGCATTAATCTAGTATGTGTTGTTTAAAGGACCACTAAAGGCACCCAACCACTTTATCACAATGAAGTGGTCTGAGTGCAGTGCTCCTTTCGTTTTAAACCTGCAAGGTAAAGCCTTGAGTTTAGTAGTACACCATTGTTTACATTGCAGGGTTCAATACACTTCTAGTGACTGTCTTCATGACTGCCGCTAAAGGCGCTTGCACTGTTAGAAGTGAGTCAAACTCTGTTCTCCTAGCTAACTGCAGTTTCTTCGGAGGAGCATAGCACGGGGCACGCATGCAGTTTTCTTCCCCAATGCTTCTTTGTAAGGAGCATTGGATTAGAACAAAATAAGAGCCTGCTTGACGTTGCGGGAGGCGGACCGAGCATGTGCAGGGACTGGATCTTTTGTTTAAATTGAAGGGGGCCCCTAAGCTAAAGGCACAGGAGAACACTATAGCAGTAGGTTTGTGTACCTAATGCTATACTATTTCTTTTAGTTGTTGTTGCAAGCCCTCTTCATATGGTGCATCCTTCAGAGAGGATGCAATCCGTAGCACCATTAACTGGCACCGTGCATTAAGACATCACTAAGCTAGCTGTTCAGTTCTTATGTAAATCTTCTCCTGCTAGCACACAGGAATTTATCACTTTTAGTCACAGAGAGATTTGTAATCCTGTAGCTTCGAGACGTGATGAAGTCTCATTTTTATTAATGGGATTCATTTCCATGATGTGCTAAACAGAGGATAACTGCACAAAGATCCTTGTGGTTACAGATACATTTCTTCCCCTTCTAGTATATACCTTTACATCATTCTCTGCCTCAGGAGTATGTTTCATATAAGTTCATATGCATTGTTCTTATCGCCCCTAGTCGTTTAATCATCATTGGTTCGTTCATTTTTATTGACTATGTACAAATCACTTATTTACTTAAAATAACTTGAGCTTAAAATTGTTTGTTAATTATAGGACATGATTAGTGTGATTCTAAAATACTGTCTATTTAGTACATTTTATTTAAGGATATTACTAGGCATCTATATTGTGCAACAATCAGGATGTAAGAGATATGCTTTCCTAAAGGTTAATATTTTTTTCCCATAATTGAATCTATAAAATGTATTTACCCTACCAGGAAAAATCGTCACAATGTGTATTTGAACCCATGGATACATGGCAGCTAGCTAGCAAGTGTTGGATAAAACACCTGTATGTATGTGTGCTGTTCAGAAATACCTGAAATATTGACATCATTTTACACCATTTTATTTTTTTCCTTCATCCTTTACATAAATATGGTAACAATATTTTGAGATAATACTGAAATATATATATACGGTATATATATTTTTTTATAAAAATAGCCCAAGGGCTGAATGAATGGGTATCTGTCTTTGAGGAACCTATTGGCCAAACAACTGTCTGTATCTGAGCATAATAAATTATTGCAGCATGTCTTTCAAAGCCTTCCAACTTCCATTTAGCTGACTGCTAATATGCAATATTTGGCCTCCAAAAGTTGCTGTAGAGAATGGGAATGGCAAGGCGACTTGCAGAAGACCTTGTCAAGGGTTACACCAGACTGGCACTGACCCCATGTCTTTGAATAGAACCAAATATTCAGCAATTTGCCTGGCTAAGAAAGAGCCGAACACTTAGCAGTCCAATCCCTGTAAGTTCCTAATGATGGAAAGACTATATACAAAAATGTGGTGATTTCTGTATGGTTCCCTATGTAGGGTTGTAAATATACTCAAAGTAAAGCTGACCGTCAGTGCTTTATCCTCTTAGTCATTGTTTCTTTAATAAACCAATGTGCTAGAGTACAGTAGCAATACCTGTGCCCCATTGCAACTATTTATAAACTGTTCTGCATGGAAAAAAATCACAGATCTATTTTAAGTCTAATGCAGTCTTTATGTTGAGAAGTTTTAATATTTGTCCGCCTGTCTTTGAGAATTGTGGCGCGTTATCCTCACTGTGGGTCTGTCTGTCTGTGTGTGTTTGTTACATACCTGCACATATCTGCCAGCTTGAATATCTGTAGACGTCGTTATCCAAGTGCTGTGTAATTATAAAGGTGCATGACACATCATCTAATATACGTAAACAGTAGTCTAATTAGCAGTGCCCATGGAGGATAAAACGACTGCTATAAGATTCCCCATGCTGATAGACATTCGAAAATAAATCTTTATCTTACACTAATTTCCATGCCGCTCTGTCAGACAGTTATCTGAATTTACAGCTCCGCTATGATATTGCAAGATGCACTTATTTCAGATGCCTGTTTAAAAGTATTTTCCTTTAAGTGGGAGCATCTCTATAATGACAATATTCTGAATGACACTGTTCCGCTGACTTTATAAATCCTGTCTAATCCTTTTCATTTGGCTGGGATATGTTGGTACAAAAAGCCTGCTTATAAAAATAAAAAAAATAAAAAAAAATACAAGTAAGCTGGTTTTATTCCATATTTCAATACAGATAAATAGGTGCAGTTTAAAGCACTTTTATTTGATGACTGCGCTTATATACCGTATTTTAAATAGACGGAAACCTGTTTGTACCCTGTAGTGTTGGTACAGGGAATGCGAAGGATAAAAGATTTTGGATATTGGTTGCTTGGGGCCATAAAACTCCCATAGCTTTTGTTAGGTGTATGCGCTAATCTATGTAAAATTTAAATAAGCCCTAGTGAGCATGGCCCTCGCACCATCTGTTTCTGTCTCTTTCAATATGTCACAAATGCATATAACTCCTTACTGTACAACCATGGCATTGGTGCTCTGAAAATTATCATAATGATGAATATTCAGGATAGGTTGTTAAAAGCTTTATTATTTGATCTCCATGAACTGTATATTTGCCACGTATGGACTATGCAAGTATATGTGTACATACATGTACAAATGAAAACATTTGATTCAAACACAATTGAAGAAAAAATTATGCATTTATGATATAACCGAAGGATTATTTATTAAAGTGAAACTTGTCGGGAATTCAAAGTGACTACTCTGGCCTTAAATTTGAATTCTGATTTAGATCATGTTTTCAGTTTGGCTATTTTTACTTTAATTAATAATTCACTTTAAATACTCACTTTTGTGACTACCGTAACCATGGGTTTATGATTATAATATAAACCTAAATGCGCTTTCTAATATTAAAATAAATAAATATTTTTATTTTGGATGTTAGTGCTCTCCCTCTTTAATTAAATTCTTTAAAACAAATAGGTTTAATTCAGCTTCAGAGCATTCTCCTCAGTGCAGCTACTCTGCTCCCAATGAAGTCATCAGTACTGATGACCTCTTGTCCAATCCAGTGTTTCTCCTGTAGAAGTCCTGGAGATGTAGGATGCCTGCTCCGCAGTAGCATTTCCAAACCAGTGCTTCTACGATGGAAGCATTGAATTAAATACTTCTCTTTAATGTATATCAAGACCTTAAAATAAAAGGCCTTGAATGAGAGTGCAATTCTAGTGACTGTTAGTATTACAGCCACTTGAGGCATGGTTTATGCAAAAAAAATTAAACCTGATCGATTCTCAGAAACAGAAATGTTTTTTACGAACACTTAGCAAAGTAATATCTTCAAACTGATATTAATACTGTCCCAGTTACAAGTAAACTTTTCAATTGCAAACATTACTTGACAATTTGTAATCATTTGTAAGTTGAATTTGTTATTTAAAAAAGCAAACCAAAAAAATGACATCTCACCAATCAATGAGTACTGAAAGGCTCATCCCTACCCCATTCAGTGGGCTTTAAACACCATAAACACTACAGTTCATTGCAGTGGTTGTGATTCAGCAAGTCTTTTGTTGACCTCCTATTGCTCAGTGTCAAACTGTTTTACAAAAGACAGAAACATGAGCTATCCTGGCACATAAACCCCTCTGCTGCTGCTCAGCTATGAAGAGGTGGAATTCTAAATGGGCTAGTCCGAGTTTAGATAGCAATAATAGAGCACAGGGCTAACACATGGGTTAATGCGGAAGTCCACTTTGGCAATACATGCATTGCAGGTGGAGGGTTCTAATTTAGGTGTCAGAACAACCATGGTCTTACCCAACCACAAGAAGGGATGGAAACCAAGTCCTTTGCCCTTTAAACATTACAGTGTGCTGTAGTGCGTATGACGCTTAGTCTGTCCCTTTGAAATAAGTTCAGTGACTTATTATAAACATAAGTATATGACAGGACTTTCCTTTGGGTGAGGATGATGGTAGTATGGGTATTTGAAAATGTTCCCCAAATGTATATTGGACAGCACTGAGCTACTTCAACCACAGCTCTGTGTGATACTGAAGTCAGTTTAGTGCCTGTCAAAGATAATTAAATGAAGGCACCCCTCAGATATAGAACAAGCGTTTGAGGGACTCCGTGTCAATGTGTATTAGTCTGTTTATGTGACAAAAACAAAATTACTACAGCTTTCCTTTAGGTGGTATAGTAGCATCACAGACACTGCCATTTGCTAAAGTGAGAATTTGAAGTGAAATTACATTTCAAATTTAAGGTGAAAACAGCTGAAGTAAAAATGTTCTCTGAGGCAGCCATACATCTAGTTTGGCTACTTTGGCCTTAAATTTAAAATTCACTTTGAATTCTCACTCTAGTAAATAACCCTGAAAGTTTATTTCTTCTATATTTTTTGCCAGGCTATTTAGCCTTTTGCCTTGCTCCTTTTCTACATACATTTTCCCAGTGAACTGCAACCTGCCTATCACATGAACACGCACAGCCAGGTTAAGAACAGGACTGCTGACTTTTGTTCGTAAATTATATATCCTAGCAATCAGTGTCACTTAGTCCGTACAAAAGCTACTTGACACTACAAGAAAACATGTTACAGGTTGTTAAATGCTAGATAAGTAGCTTGCAAACTGCTTACAATTATCTTAAATTGAATTTCTGGAGAGTAAAACGGCAAGTTAATTTTCTGCAATCACATCTGCCATATAAACGCACTCAACCACAGTAATAGGGAAGAGAAAGGTAAATCTGTGAAAAACGAACTACATCGACAAGCAGATACTGTGATGATAATGTATACTTCAAGTCATGCTTCTGTTTGATCCAACCCTATGGCCAGAGGATTAAAGGTGACGTGTGCTTGAAGCCCCATGTCTGCTCTACTCTCCCTATATTGACGTGTCCTCTACCATAGTCCAAGCACACAACCATTTCCAGGCTGACTTTAAGGAAAATTCTGGAGAGGAGTCTGTTAGATCATTGTTTTGGAATACTTTTTAACTTTA
This sequence comes from Pelobates fuscus, assembly GCF_036172605.1. NCBI lineage: Eukaryota > Metazoa > Chordata > Amphibia > Anura > Pelobatidae > Pelobates > Pelobates fuscus. Next base: position 283,471,530 of record NC_086319.1, on the reverse strand, counting down.
ATGATATATATATATATATATATATATATATATATATATATATATATATATATATATATATATATCTCTGTGGTTGGGACAAAAAAAACGAATTAGTAGAGAGGATAATGTAAGTCAGTTGGGGTGTGCCGAAACCAACGTTCGGGTAAAACTTTTCAAGTCTGTTATTTATAGAGTTGATTGAAGTTGTTATGGTTGATAGAATAGTGTGCATCTTTGCCAAACTGCTAGAACTACTCCCTTCCCCACTTGTACCAGGTCTTGGTTCATCTGATTGTGATTTTATTAGGTAGTATAATTTCATGGCTGTAGCCGAGAATGGGATGTTTCGTCTCTGTAGCTCTGCGGTGATATTTGGGAATGTCTAGGACCTGATAGAGCTTGGACTTGCAGGCGTATATCTGATTGGCATACCAGTTCTGACTGGGATGCTAGGGAGGGAGAGATTGTCACCTTGACCTGAAGAAGACATGCTAAGAGAGAAGGGAATTGACTTAAAGGGATATTATAGTCACTATAACCACTTCATCTCTTTGAATTGCTTATAGTGCCTGAAGTCCACTGGTATTACTCCTCTAATCAGTGTTAAACTGCATAAAATCAGTTTAACAGTAAATAAGTGTCTCTGGCCCCTTCTGGAGGTTTGTCTAAGGCAGAGATTACAATCTTCCTCGAAGTCCTACCCATTCATACCTTTAGTTGGAGTTCTGATAGGCTAAAAGCAGTCAGCTGATTGTCTTATGCAAATTACGGCTACCCATTGCTGCTCAGACTAATACTTCCTTATTAACCAAAGCAGCACTGATGGGATAGACTGCTGGGGACTCTCGTTTAGCGTTAAAACTTAAAAACTGTTTAAACCCTTAAGGACACATGACATGTGTGACATGTCATGATTCCCTTTTATTCCAGAAGTTTGGTCCTTAAGGGGTTAATGCTGAATGAAATTATGATACCAGGAGACTCCATACACTAAAACCAGTTTAATGTTTTTAAGCAGTCCCAATGCATACAGTGTCCCTTTAATTACTGTAACTAGGACCTTCCCTCCCCCAGTCGCAGTACGAACTGACTGGTTGACTAATACCAAGAGGTGAACAATTAACTAGTTGGGTGACTATGGAGTCCCAGCCAGATTCCAAGCTTTGAAAGGCACTACCTAGGTTTTGGGGCAGAGGGCAACTGAACAATGTGGCAGAGTGTGAAAAGGCATAAGATAGAATGGCCGTGACAGGTGAGGCCCTACCAATGCAACCATGCAAGACACCAACTATGATTGAACCGTTGGGTGAATTGGTTGATCCCGAAAGACGATTTTGCTTACATGAAACCCAGTCTAGCTGGGAATCTGAATTCCGTTTTAGTGATAGTGTGAAGATTAAAAAAAAAAAAAAAAAAAGAAAGATACAAAGAAAGAAAGAGAAAAAGAAACATTAACCCGAGCAATATGTCATTTGTCATTTTATGGTATTACATAATCGCAAATCATACAGAAGAAGTTGCAAGACAGATCCTTGTGAATCTTCAATGGCGCATATTTTCTGCTGTAATATCAGTTGATGCTTCAAGTATATTTAAGAGTATTACTAATCAATTTGTTTTGTTACATGTCTGTTTATAGGTTGAGAATATCCTGCTACATGACCGTGGTCACTATGTCCTGTGTGATTTTGGAAGTGCAACAAATAAATGCCAGAACCCTCAGAGCGAGGGGGTCACAACAGTTGAGGAGGAGATTAAAAAGTAAGGCTAAGCTGAAGAGGGAAGCCAAGCATCAGTTTTTATAAAGTCAGTGTATTCTCATAGAAAGAAAGGCTCTCATCTGACTGAATAAAACTAGCAATGAAGACTTTTTTTGTCCTCTACCTGTGGACTATGGCAGCATTGTATATGGAATCCTTGCAAGATGGCTTGTGATGACAGTAGTTATAGTGCTTGGAGTGCCCCTTTAATAACATGTATTCCTTCCACCGGCAAGCTAGATTATCAGTAATTTTTTTCATCATGGTTTTCGCTTGAGTACCGATGCATAGCCATGACTGGTTTAATAGAACACATCCGATGAATGAACCTCTATAGCATAAAGTCACAGTAGGATGTTTCAGTAGGATAGAACATATATTCGTTGATACAGTATATATGGGTAGGTCCTTACATTGTGTAGTATGATTATGAATACTGACATATTTTGATGTATCCGTCGGTCTGCCTATCAAATCATGCTTTAAAATTTTAATTTTAAAATGTACACATCTGCAGCACTGGGTGAGTGTTTGATTGTATAAATCATGACATGCACACAGTAACACATTCAAATTGTTCCTTGTTTTTCAGATATACAACCCTCTCCTATCGTGCTCCTGAAATGGTTAATTTGTATAGTGGAAAAACAATCACTGCTAAAGCCGATATATGGGTTTGTTTTGTTTGTGTTCCCTGTCCTTCATGGTTTTTTTTTTTTTTTTTTTGTTTGTTTGCTTTAATAATAATTTAATAATTCACTAGTTGAAGAAATAGCTAAAATGACAATGAAGGGGGAAGTTATCATCATGGGTGACTTTAATCTTCCTGATGTGAATTGGAAAACAAAAATAGCTACTTGTGCCAGGAGCACACATATTCTAAACTCCCTACTGGGATTGTCTCTAAAACAAGTCGTTGAGGAGCCAACTCGTAAAGAGGCCATACTAGATTTAGTGTTAACAAATGGAGATTTGGTATCAGATATTACTGTAGGTGAAAGTTTAGGATCCAGTGATCATCAGTCAGTGTGGTTTAATATAAGAACAGTGACTGAGTCACACCACACAAAAACAAAAGTTTTAGACTTTAGAAAAACAGACTTTTCTAAAATTAGAATATGTGTAAAGGAGTCATTATCAGACTGGAGCAATTTAAATGGAGTCCAAAAGAAATGGGATTATTTAAAAGTTGCACTACTGAAGGCAACAGAAAATTGCATTAGGCTTGTCAGTAAAAGCAAAAAATTCAAGAAACCACTGTGGTACTCCGCAGATGTGGCCAAAATAGTAAAAAACAAAAAGTTAGCATTTAGTAATTATAAAAAAACCCAGAGTGAGGAAGACAGAATGACCTATAAGATTAGGCAGAAAGAGGCTAAACAAGTTATAAGAGCTTCCAAATCACACACAGAAGAGAAAATAGCACAGTCAGTAAAAAAGGGGGACAAAACTTTTTTTAGATATATAAATGAGAAAAGAAAAGTAAAACAAGGATTAGTCAGATTAAAAACAAAAGAAGGAAGGTATGTAGATGAGGATAAAGGTCTAGCTGACTGCCTCAATGAATATTTTTGTTCGGTATTTACAGATGAAAATGAAGGAAAGGAACCTCAGTTAAGAAAAAGGATAAATGAGTCATTTATTACACGTGGGTTTACAGAGGAAGAGGTTCTATTTCAACTGTCAAAAGTAAAGACAAATAAGTCAATGGGACCTGATGGAATACACCCAAAGCTATTAAAAGAGCTTAGTGGTGTACTAGCAAAACCATTAACAGATTTATTTAACCAATCATTGATAACAGGAGTAGTCCCAGAAGATTGGAAGTTAGCGAATGTTGTGCCCATTCACAAGAAAGGTAATAGGGAGGAGTCGGGCAACTATAGGCCAGTAAGCCTTACTTCAGTAGTGGGGAAAGTGATGGAAACCATGTGAAAGGATAGGATTGTTGAACATCTAAAAACACATGGATTTCAAGATCAGAGACAACATGGGTTTACTTCAGGGAGATCATGCCAAACTAATCTTATTGATTTTTTTGATTGGGTAACTAAAATTATAGATCAGGGTGGTGCAGTAGACATTGCTTACCTAGATTTCAGTAAGGCTTTTGACACTGTTGCACATAGAAGGCTTATCAATAAACTACAATCTTTGAGTTTGGATTCCAATATTGTTGAATGGGTAAGGCAGTGGCTGAGTGACAGGCAACAGAGGGTTGTAGTCAATGGAGTATATTCGAAGCTTGGGCTTGTCACCAGTGGGGTACCTCAGGGATCTGTACTTGGACCCATTCTCTTTAATATTTTTATTAGTGATATTGCAGAAGGTCTTGATGGTAAGGTGTGTCTTTTTGCGGATGATACTAAGATATGTAACAGGGTTGATGTTCCAGGAGGGATAAGCCAAATGGAAAATGATTTAGGTAAACTAGAAAAATGGTCAGAGTTGTGGCAACTGACATTTAATGTGGATAAGTGCAAGATAATGCATCTTGGACGTAAAAACCCAAGGGCAGAGTACAGAATATTTGATAGAGTCCTAACCTCAACATCTGAGGAAAGGGATTTAGGGGTGATTATTTCTGATGACTTAAAGGTAGGCAGACAATGTAATAGAGCAGCAGGAAATGCTAGCAGAATGCTTGGTTGTATAGGGAGAGGTATTAGCAGTAGAAAGAGGGAAGTGCTCATGCCATTGTACAGAACACTGGTGAGACCTCACTTGGAGTACTGTACACAGTACTGGAGACCCTATATTCAAAAGGATATTGATACCTTAGAGAGAGTTCAAAGAAGGGCTACTAAACTGGTTCATGGATTGCAGGATAAAACTTACCAGGAAAGGTTAAAGGATCTTAACATGTATAGCTTGGAGGAAAGACGAGACAGGGGGGATATGATAGAAACATTTAAATACATAAAGGGAATCAACACAGTAAAGGAGGAGACTATATTTAAAAGAAGAAAAACTACCACAACAAGAGGACATAGTCTTAAATTAGAGGGACAACGGTTTAAAAATAATATCAGGAAGTATTACTTTACTGAGAGGGTAGTGGATGCATGGAATAGCCTTCCTGCTGAAGTGGTAGAGGTTAACACAGTAAAGGAGTTTAAGCATGCGTGGGATAGGCATAAGGCTATCCTAACTATAAGATAAGCCCAAGGACTAATGAAAGTATTTAGAAAACTGGGCAGACTAGATGGGCCGAATGGTTCTTATCTGCCGTCACATTCTATGTTTCTATGTTTCTATGTTTCTATTGTTTTTTTGGAAAAAGATACATTTGAAATGTTACATTTTATACAAGAAATCACTTTAAGTACATGACTTGTCTTTGTACTATGACACCGTTGCTCACCTTTTCATATCAGAGCATGACATCGGGTTTAAAAAATAAAGAATTGTTTTACTAGACTTTATATGTTTTCATACAGACCATATCTATGTATTCATTTTGTATCTAAGACTTTTTTTTTTCTGAGTGTTCCTGCATAAGAACGCTACATGACCTAGATGTTCTGCATTTCTTCCCTATTCTGAAGGCGCTGGGCTGCCTACTTTACAAGCTCTGCTTCTTCACACTGCCATTTGGCGAGAGTCAGGTTTCAATCTGCGATGGCAATTTCACCATCCCGGACAATTCTCGTTATTCTCAGGACATGCACTGCCTAATCCGTAAGTTTCATAGCGTGTCTGCATAAATCATTACTTAATATGTTTTAAGGCTAGTTATGGTAAAACCCTTCCTTTTGCGATCTCTCTTGCTGAATTTTTTTTCTCCTCTTTCTCGATAGATCTGTTTTTTTTTTGTTTTTGTTTTTTTAGGTAGTTAGAGATTCAGTATAGATATCTCTGTGACAGGAACATATATACATATTGTGCTTGTTTATTTGTTCCAATCAGGGTATATGCTTGAGCCAGATCCTGATAAGAGGCCAGATATATATCAAGTATCCTATTTTGCATTCAAGCTAGTGAAAAAGGAATGCCCAGTCCAGAATGTGCTCGTAAGTACTCATATTATGGTTCCGGTGGGACACATTTCTGTTGCTCATATCTCACAGTGCACAGTTATCTGTGAATGAACACTACCCTTTTATGTGCTATTCCTGTAGGACTCTGTGATCCCTGCAAAGCTCCCAGAGCCAGTTAAAGCTGGAGAAGCTGCTGCCAAGAAAACTACTCCCAAGGCTAGGTGAGTTCTGTGCGCTGTGGATGAAATTAATGCCATTCTTTAGCATGAGAGTTCCCAGATTTGTGTTGTCTATAAAGTCTGACAGTGATAGTTCTACTTCGTTTACTTCTTTAATTTTAAATTAAGTGATCTCCTCTGACATCCTGAGATAGCTCTGCTGTGACAAATCATTCTTCTTATGTAGTATCCTAGCGATTTGCATTAATCCTGCAAGCACCAGTCTGAGTACATTTTGGGTTTGAGGATTTTTTTCCTTAGTATTATTATTTATATATAGTGACTGATTTAATGTTTAGAGCTTAATTTCAAGCAAGCGTACTTTTTAGATGACCAAGTTAATGTTAATTAGTGTTCTATTTGTCAGCGTTCTAAGCTTCCCACAAGTGACATTTTGCTTGCTGGTGTTGAATCTATTAATAATCGGCAAGTCTCTCACTTTAGGTTGTTATCATTAATTTACAATGCAGCAATTGGATCCCTCTGCTTTTCAGGCTAACAGACCCTATTCCAACAATGGAAACTTCCATAGCTCCACGGCAAAGGCCCAAAGCTGGACAGACGCAACCAAATCCAGGCATGCTTCCTATGCAGCCGGCCCTTACACCACGTAAAAGACCAACTGTGCAACCAGTTGTTCCTAGCTCAGGTAATGAATGGACAACTTTATCACGCCGCCTTCTAAATAATTTCCAAAGTCCCACTGAAGAAATATTTGTATTTATTAATAGTATCTATTGAAACCCTCAAACCTCATATATTTTGAGTGCACGTGTCACTAGACGTAGCTTTTGTTCTTTTAATATGTGCAAAGCTTTCTAAAGCGCAATGGGGGTCACACTTTCCTGCGTACAGACTCACTCATGTTTAACATTGTGGCCCTTTCATATTTTAATATTATTATTACCCAAATGGTAAACCGTATAGTTTTGGGATCCGCTTCACTCTCTATTTAATTGTATCACCTCCCTTTTTATCATAGGTGTAGCTGCCAGTGTTCAGGCTCCTGCACCTTCACCTGTGCTGCCGGCTGTAAAACCAGTGGCCCAACCCCAACTGCAGGCTAAGGTGGCACAACCCGCGCCGCAGGTTACCATACCAGTAACTACCGCTCCACAGCCAGCGCCACTGCAAACACCAACACCAGTACCTGCACAGCCAGTACCACTGCAACAACAGCAACTCTATCTGAAACAGCAACTTCTACAGCAGCAGCAGGCAGCTGCCTTATTCCAACAGCAGCAGATTCTGCAGGCTCAACAGGTAACCACAGTGTGTGTGTGTCTGTCTGTGTGTGTGTTTACTATCTTTATAGCTATACTCTATATTGTTCATGTTTGTACATAGATTGCAGGACTTATTTTAATATTCATATGGTTGTTCTGTTCAGTGACCGTGTGACTGCATTACCAAAGACAATTGATTATCCAGCAACGTATTATCCAGCAGCATTACTGCGTACTCTGCCTTGTTCCCATGTAATCAATCTTCATTTCAAAAGGTGGATCTTTCTAAATATCTGACAAAACTGTCCGCCAGCTCTGTCCCCCAATCCATGATCTACTGTACTTGGAATAGTGTGTTGGGATAGTGTATATTTTGTGAATGTTATATATATGTGTGTGTGTGTAAATTATCTCTTGTAATACAGTATGGTCTAAAAAGCAGACCCCTCTGGGTTTAATTAATTACACTTAACCTGTAGTTGTCTTTGTGATTGATAAAAGGGTATGCAGGATGTAGTCCAATAGCATTTGTGTTTCTGCATTTCATCACTCCTGCTCTGCAGTCATACTAATATTTAAACAGCCTAAGTATGCTTGTCGCGTACATATTCTTGTTTCTGGTCTGGTTTCTGTGTCCACCTTCCTTGCTTGTGTGTATATATTTGTGTGTATGCTGATCTGGATATTTCTGTTCCAAAGATGCAGGCAATGCAGCAACAGCAGATGCTTCAAGCATACTACTTGCAACAACAGCAGCTTCTAGCTCAGCAGGCTGCCATGCAGCAGAAGTCGGTGGTACAAAAACCTTTACCGAACCAGCCTCAAGCTCTACCGACTGCTGTTCAGCCATCAGCTCCCCCAGAACAAATGGTAAGTCCTTCATTAATCAATATATGCTACCTAAGAAGCGGTAAATGTTTAGGGCAGGGAAGGAGAGTTACAAATACTGCATTACTGAGGTTGTTAATGATATATGGAACACACATTCACTAGAAGTAGTATCAAAAATATACAATAAAGGGGCAGAACATAGCAGTTTTTTAACCACCCACTCTCGGCATAACCAAGTAAAGAATGCAAGTAGATTATTCATGATTTAGATGATGTGTGGCTCTCAATAAAGGGTCATGGCCCCACAGTAATTCAAGGAAATTTAGAACATTAAAAATTATGTATTTCCCTTATAATTGTAAATTTCCAGAGGGTGGAATATGCATCTTGTCTATTTTTTTTTTTTCTTTACATTTTTTAAAAATTTTTAATTTTTGCGCTCTGTGGCAGAGTCGTCCGATAATACATTAAGTTTATCAGTGACATGAAAGTTGGAAGTTGTATATGTAGTAGGGTTTTGGATATAGTCGATATACAGGTTAACATAACAGCTTTGCACTGAGTATATTATGTATTTCAGTACTCGGTGAGTATTTGGCACGAGACATCGAAAGTGGTTTGCATTATTACAATTATATGCATTTATACAGTAAATGGGTTGTATAAATCAGTAGCTGTCAGCGCTGTCCAGCCAGCCAGTGCAAAGCAATATTGTGCAAGAAATAGTCAGCAGTGCTAGTGGTTTCATTTAGCGTATCCCCTGTTTTAGATCCGCCCCATGAGGGTTTTTACTCCTCTTTCTTTGGATGCGTTATCCAGCTTGAAGTGACGTGACAGCGAGAAAAATACCGAAGGGTCCCATAATAGATGGGAGGAGATTGAAAAGCAGTAGAGTGGTAGAGAAGAAAAATTACAGATAAGAAACAGACAGAATGAGAAGGGTTCCGGGTCGTCGTTGGCAAGCCATGTAAGGGAGACCGGCAGTAGCAAAAAAAGGGAGGGGGGGCAGCTGGTAGCCTCTCGAATGGGGAAGCAGTGCGGCGAATATGCATCTTTTAAAGTACAACATAGGGAGGACTAACTCCATCCATTTATTTCAGATTCAAGCTCCAATGAGAGCACCACAAATGCCCCAGCCAGTACTCACTCAATCTGCAACTGGGCAGAAGCTAGGCTCCCTTACTCCTCCATCATCACCCAAGACCCAACGTGGTGGGCATAGGAGGATTCTGAGTGATGTTACACACAGTGCTGTATTTGGCGTACCCGCTAGCAAATCTACTCAACTGCTACAGGCAGCCGCTGCTGAAGCAAACCTCAACAAGTCCAAGTATGTACAAAGTATATTGATGGAAACGCAGCCATGTGTCTGTAAACAAGCGTCATGGCTTATGGTGGCTTTCAACCACTGTGCCGTAAGCAACATTAAAATGTGCCATGAATACATTGACTTCAGATCTGTAAGAAGTTAAATGCAGACTCTAAGTATGTATTTTTAAATAAATGCTGACATTAAAATTGTGCATCCCGTTGAGCAAATGATTAAAACTAAGCAATCTGTTTATCTATAGCCAACGTGATTCTCTAAAAGGCCATACGTAAATGCAACATTCACCAACTACTAATGAAGGTTTAAAATAGTTTAAAAATGGGCAGAGCTTGGAAATGTTTCTCTTTTGTGCCTTAGTCCAAAACATTTATGATCATTGCTCTGGGTGGTGCTGTTCTGCATGACTTTATAATTATGACCTGTTCTAAATAGATAATAACATGAATTGTTTATTCATGGTAATAAACAATCTTGCGTGTCTCCTCAAAGACCTTCTAAACATAGTGATAGATTGGAAATTAACACAAAAATATTATAATGAATAGAACTTCCCTAATCCAACTTGTGCCTTAATCAGTTATAATCTAACATTTTAAAACTGTTCTGGATTGGACATCCATTATAAGAAAAGTAATTTGGTGGTTTTACTAATGCATGTGTCTTGTAGAACGTAGAAAAAAAAAATCCATCTTAATTTGTGATGTTACCTGATCCAATAGAAAAGTCTATTTCCTAGTAAAATAGATTGAACACATTTTGAGGTGAGGATTTCCAACAGGGCAGGCCAATTAGATGTTACTGGTGACACCCCAGAAACCATTTTCAGTACTGACGAGCCTTGCGAAGCCAAAGCAGGCTGCCTGTTTGTCCGCATGTACAAGTCCAGAGCTGGATCAGAACTGTGTTCAGAGGTTGTCCTGCTGCAAGAATAATTGTATATCAGCATTCGCAATCAAACACATACTAGCAGATACTTTTTTTTCGGGGGGGTGGGGGGGAAGGGGGGGGGGGAAAGGCGGGCGGAGGGGGAGGTGATTGCTATAACTGTTCTGGAGTGTTGATTGTCAGTTAAGCAATGCTGTGATGTCACTGTGTTACAGTGCAGCATCATAACTGTGTCTTTTTAAGCGTCAATGTTGGGGTTAAAAGGCATTAATGGTTTATGAAACTCAAGGTGCTGTGCACTGTAACTCCCATCATGCTCAGCTAGGCAAAGATGCCCCCCCAGTCCCTGTTCACAATTAGAGCTGTGCTCTTATGTCATTATATTGTTACAACTATGACACATGAGATTTCGAAGTCTGTACAATGTAATATTTAATGCTATGAGCATGGAAATAGTGTCACCTGTTAAAAAATAAATAAATGTGTGCAGAGAGGTTGCTTTACTTTGTAACATAGGTATGATCATGTAATTGAGCAGATTTGCATATCAAACCCCCAGGGCCAATGCAAACATTATTTATATGGCAGCTAATTAGCATCTCTTTGTTAACATTAATTATCTTTGTCTGTTTTCCTATGCTGTTGTTTTGTTTTTTTCTGTGTTAGAGGGGATTAATATTGTTTTTGTATTTTCATTCAACTGTCAGGTCGGCCACCACTACCCCATCAGGTTCACCACGAACCTCCCAGCAGAATGTCCACATACCTGCAGAGCCACCTGGTTGGAATCCCTTTGATGATGATAACTTCTCTAAACTCACTGCTGAGGAACTTCTGAACAAAGACTTTGCCAAGCTGGGAGAAAGTAAGACGGTTTTCACTCGATCTCATCTCCTAAAATATTAGCTATTTCCTCTCCATCTAATTGCTTAAATTATTAGCTATGTTGTACCTTGGGGCTTAGGATGGAATGCTCCATTTTCAGTGTTCCAACAGTGAAAACACACACTGGGTCCTGCAGACATAAGGGTCTTGCACCAATAAAAAAAAATGTTAGAGGGATAACCTTGATTCCAAATTCTGATATTCAGGGCCTAAAATCATGTAGCTTTTGAACATTGCCTCCATTCTGAGTATGAATTTCTTTGTTATATGAAGACATACTGAATAAATTAAACGCTGCTTTATTGACTTAAACTCAAAACCGACCCTTTCTGGGTCACTTTCTACAGTCCATTACTCCTGGAACCTTGACGTAAATGTGCAGCATTTCAAGTACCCCATACACCTACATGTTCGGTGTTAATGCATTGCTAATTGCAGAGTTCCAGTATTCTAAGAGTGCTCGTTGTCTGTATTATCATTAGAAGTCACTTCCAGTTCAAGTTTAAAAGCTCAAGACTTCAAAGGGTACAGATGTAATATCTACAATTTTATAATACATTAAATAAAGTACTATTTCTTTTTTTATAGCAATGTCCTCATTTAAAATGTTGTATCCTATCTTACTATGTCTAAATCTGGGATTGACATGATCAGTGACCAGACAGTAGGGTAAATGTTAGCCAATTTAGGCTAGGTGACAAATGTAATGAAACTTCAGGTTCCACAATGGCCTTCATTAGTCTGTCTGCATGTAGTAGGTGTCCATGTTCCTGTGTGTGTGCCAGTCTCTAGGGGAGTCTGTGTAGAGCTGGTGTCACGGTTTTTGTGTGTTCATCACCTGTCAAGTATGTATGTGTGTATAGCTAGCTCTCCTTGAATGTGCTGCTCATTAGTCTCCATTCCTCCCTATAACTTACTGTACCTTGTCACAGTGTGCAACCCTCTGCATTATGCGGTCAAGTGCACAGTGTTGCTCTAGTTATTGATGGCTCTTTAATTGCAAATACATGAGACACCTCCCCTCTGTGCATGATTGCTATCTGTCACCTCCCTGCTGACTAATGTCAGTATGTGTGACTATCACAGATTGTGTGTGTGCATGTTTGTGAGTGTGCAGCTATCAGTGTGTGTAATTGTTTGTGTTTTTAGCTGTGTCAAAGCGAAAGTTAATTTATTGATACTTTATAAAAGATTCCCATTTTAGGAATTTTTTGAATTAATTCACCCTTAATCATTCTGAACATAAAATCGCAGTAGTTTTCTATCAAAGGGCAAAATGGCTTCTTGGCCCTTTCTTACAATGTAATGTAAAGCAATATAATTTATTGAATAGAACATGTTCTGCAAGTTATGCTAATTTATGAGTGATTTTCATACACTTTTCCGTAGCAGCAGTAACCAGTTTGTAGTATGGCAGTTAATCTTGCAATTCTGTGAATTCATTTTACTAGCTTGCCTGATCTTCCGTTCACTGTGGCAGTCCACTACAGGCCCATTATAGGCCAGGCAGCAAGAGGTACAGGTGATGCCTGGTTGCACTGCTTGTCAAGATGATTGTGTTGTGCACATACAGAGCATGCAGCCTGTTGGTTCACTTGTGCATGGCAAGACCATCTTGGTGAGTACTGCTGTTATCAAACGTTCTGCAAGCCAGAGCATATTCAAAATTAAAGGATACCTCCAGTGCCAGAATTAAGTGTTCAAAGTGAATAAAGAAGAACACCGTCCTGGCTATCGGACAGCTCGGAGCTTCAGGAAAATGCAGATTTCTTATGAAATTGGCTCTTTTATACAATACGAAAGAGGGCACAGTCCGTTACCTCACATTTCAGCAAAGTTAAAATGCTGTAGGGAACTAGAGTGTTAAAAAAACTCTGCTAATGAAATATGAAATATAGACTTCTGTAATAGTAGAAACGTTACAAAATAATTCAAATACTAATGGTAGAGCATAGACTATGAAATATATATATGACAGGCTCTAATGCATTTATAAGATGTTGTCCACAGTAGACCTATGTACCCCTACAGGTAAACCACAGGAACCGCTAAGCAGCTCAGCAGAGAATCTCCTGTCTGGGTTTCCGGCTCCTCCTGCTGTGTCTCAGGCTGATGTTTTCGGACCATCCCTGTTTTCCAGTGCACCAGGTGATTTCACACCCATCACACACATTCACAAGCATCACTTTGTGTTTACTTGTCTACCAATCGTTGTCTACTATAATGTCCTGATAATCTTTCAACCCATCAAATATACTAGTGCAGGTGTGAAGGAAAAAAAAGAATAGTGAGGAAAAATGAAGCATAAAAAGTTCAGCCGTTTCAACTCCTGATTTATGGCATGTGTTTGAAAAGATCCTCCCTGCTTCGAACTTCAAACTTATGCCCTTTTACATTCTAAAGAGGTGGTGAGCCAGTGACCCGAACTCTGTAAAGCACACCCCGCACTTTGATATGTGATTAGGAAATGTTTTAAGAGTGTTGTAGTGTTAAACGTAGTAAAACATAGTTTATCATTGTGTACCCATTTGATCATGCCTATTTTAAAAATATATTTGGTAATCATAAAGAGTTAGTCTGGTCACAATAATACAATGGATGAGCACTTACTAAAGTTGGGTGCTGTATAGACCTTCGGTGTCGCCACACCAGTAGTAACTTCCAAACAGAAAAAGTGTATTCCAGCACTCAAAATAATGTAGTGGGGTTTTTTTTTTGGGGGGGGGGGGGGGGAGGGGCGAGGGGGAGGGTTTGTGCATAGCAGCAAAAAAAATAATAAAATGCCAACATTTTGGCTCATACAGGAGCTTTTTTCAAGCTTGAAAGAGCTCCTGTGTTAGCGGAAACGTTTCTGTTTGTGTATCTCATAAATTCCTGTAATGCAGAGGTATACTGGATAAAAGCAGACACCGTAGACTAGAATGAAAAGCTTCTAATTATTGGAGCCTCTGTATTTTGAGTGTGGTCTGTATGAAGCTGTATGCAGCCTCTTTCAGCAGAGTCAAGATCTTGGAATTTATATATAATATATATATATTTTTTTCTATTTTCATTTTTTCCTATTATATTTGTGCATTATAGATAATACTTTAAAGTGAACACCAGAACAACTACAGCTTATTGGCTAGGGTGGTGTTTGGCTCTGCCCCAGCCCAAATCTTCAGAATTGACAATCTCACCCAATCGAATGCTTTCCTGTAGGAGGGCATTGTTATTGGCTGAGATCATCCCTTTTGATAATGTCAGCCAAGGTGGCAGATCAGGGGCAGACCCAGCACCAGCAGACCCGTAAGGTTTTACTATATTTAGGTGGCCCAGAAGGGCTATATAGTGTTTATAACACTACAGGGTCAGGAAAACATGTTTGTGTTTCCGACCTATAGTTTTCCTTTAAAACTTGGGTTTCAGTGTTCAGTTTTTGATTATTGTTTTCCTTTAGGTCTTTCAGTCAACACTGCTGTTACTCTATTTGATCAGGGTTTGCTTAACAAAAAAATCCATTTGCATTGATCAGATAGATTATTTAGTTTATGTCCAATATGGCATTCAACCCACTCATTGCCAGGGTAACCAGCAGCAATAACTAATTGTACAGTAGGCTCTGTGTAAAAATCTGGGTCTTTCTTGTAAGTAAAACTTTCCTGTTTTCTACGCTGTGTCTTCAGTTTCTTACTTCTTCCCTCCTTTTGGTGTTTCCTTTCTTTTTTCTTCCTCCTCCACCGCCCCAGCTGCAGAAAAACCTGCAGACGCACAAGTACAAGATCCCAGCCCTCCGCTGCAGAAATTGGCTGATCCCTTTTTACCTCTCGCTCTGTCAGAAACGCCAGGTAAAAACACAGAGTGCAATAGGTCCTCTTATCAGTTTTTCTATTTTGTTTCTATGTATGATTCTACCTTAGTTTGCAGGCTTCTGTTTTCAAAAGCATTTTTGTCTTTTAAAGAAGAAAAAAAAAAACTAACTTGAAATATTGTAGCTGTGGTATTATTTATTTACAAATTTTTTTTTTTTTTATAAAAATGCATTTTTTGACTCCTCTGAGAAAACTGTAATTAAAGATTGGAAAGGTTAGTGCATTGGATCTCCAGTCTCCAGTGTTTGGTTGAGGAAAGCTATGAAGCAGAGAAGCTCTGCTTAACAGTGTCAACAATGACCGTGAAACCACCGCTAACAGGAGCCGCTAATCGTGTACAGCCCAAACACTGCTTGTCTTGGAGGTGACAGGAGATTTATTTCAATAATGGTATTGCATGGAGAGCAGTTTAAGATACTGTAGTGTAAATGATACATTGGTTCAGAAGAGTAAAAGTCAATTGGCTGTCATTATGAATTAATTGAATATATTGAATTTGGTTTGTAATTTTTTTTTCTTTATATAAATATTCTTACTGGTATATACCTAGGCTTTTTAAAGGCTTCTGTCTATGAAGTGTTTAGCAAACACTGTAAATTCACCTCTTGCGTTGAGAAGGGCACCTTGCAAATTGTGACAAATCAGTGAGTGGGTTAGGATGATGGGGGTTGTACTTATATCACAGATACCATGCCCTGGTTTAGGACAGTGCTCATAGTTGTGTTTTAATGTCCTCTCCCATCTGCTTTGTTTAGGAATTCTTCAGTTAATAGTATACAACTCAAAAACATGGTTCCTTCCTGTCTGTTGATGTGCATAGGCATCTGATTAGTGATCTTTCAATGCTTAGAATGAGAATTCCTTGATTTTATTGTCTGACTTCTTTGATATGCCTGCCACCCTCTCCTAAGCTTTGCTCACTCCTCACCAAATGCTTTTTATTTTTATTTTTGTTCGTTTTTTTCTTTTCTTTTTCTTTTAATTCTGCTTGACCCAGAGAAATTGATTGAGGGTCTCAAATCACCGGAGCCCCAACTCCTGCTCCCTCACCTAGTGCAACTGGCTGATCCCTTTGGCAGCACTTCTGAAGCTTTGAATGGTAAACATTTTGGGGAGGGGGTAATGCTAATGCTGTGCTTGCTAAAGAAACATGAGTTCTTTTTAGCTGATGAGAAAGCTGTTTAAAAAAGAAATAATTACGTTTACAAATCGCTTTTATTTCCAGAGCTCTGTGCTTAGTGAAATGAGGCCAGTTCTGCCACTCTGTACAGCTGTTTTTTTATTAGTCTGCCTCTAAACCATGTAATCACAGTTACCTGTATGTACTGAGAGCCAAGCTTTTCTTCCCTTCGATATTTATTTTAATGTTTTTATTTAAGGCATACATGGCTCTGCAAATAATGGCTTTGTTTGTTATTAATTACTGTGAATACCTGCCAGTTCTTGCCAACTACTTTGGTAGCAGCTGAAATATTTCGATGTGTAACCCTGTATATCAAGCAGCATCTCAATTATACCTAATGCCTAAGCCTGTTTCGGACATCCCCATAATGCGCTGATATCTCCCATAATGCTGGAAAAGCATTAGGGGGAGATGTAGTCCACAACATCTGGAGGGTTGAAGGTTGCCTATACCTGGGCTAGGCTTTTGTCATAAGTTACTCCACAGTAGTCGACTTATTTGCATTTCAACTACTGACGACATCAGATCTGATATTTCTGTTATTTTACTTTCTCTGCCTCTGACACTAGCATGGTAATTCACTAAAATGTGAACTGTTGGGAAGTCAATGTGAATTTTAGTTTGTAGTCCAAAATGTTGAATTGGGGAAAAAAATATCCCTGTTTCTGCCTGGGAATCTGAAATTCTCGTTGAATTGCCAGTGCACATGCTGTGTTATCTTGCTCATTATCTTACACACTCACTAACTTTCTTTCATTGCCCACACTCTGATCTTCTTTAATTTATTTTACATACTCCATAAAAAGCAACAAAAAAAAAACTTACACTGGGGCACAGTTACATACACACCTCCTTATACACTTAGTTAACACGTTCTGAACACTCACAGGGTTATTTACCAAAGTGAGAATTCAAAGTGAATTTAACATTTTAGGCCATGGTAGCCGAACTGGAACCACAGCTGACTCATAAAATGTTTCCAGTTCAGCTATTCTGACCTTTGAGTCACTTTGTTTGCCCAGCTTTCCGAACTCTTATCCTCATGCCATCCTGCATTGGTACTGGCTGGGTGATCTAGATGGGGAAGAAAGAAGAGGTAACAGATTACCAGATAGTGAGCTAATAGTGTCTGGACTCTGGAGCTGTGCCAGTAATCATGCCCGTATATAACCCCATACATCTAAGATACCCTGGACTGTAACATCAAATATTTATTATGGGAGTTATAGTGCATCTATCGATCCATGTCTGATATATTGATCTATCATATATGTCATGTGTATTGTGTCTGTAGTGTTTATTGTGTATATCATATGTATCATATCTATTATATATGTCTTATCACTTTGTATATCCTATCTTTTATATATGCTGATCTGTTGACTTCCCTTAAGTATTGATCGTTGTTGATCTGTTTATCCTATTTATCTCAAGTTATTTATAAGAATAATAGAATAGAATCTACCTATCTTTTATATTGTGTATATATCAAGTCTGCTGTATCTGTGCTACTATCTATTTAATCTGTAAATCTATGCTGTTTTCTGATATGTCTATATTGGTCTTTCAATCTTCTCTTTCTATAGTGTGTGTGTGTGTGTGTCCAGTGTCCCACAAAGATATAGGTATCCAGCACTCAAGGTTTTCTTTATTAATATGAAGATCCTACAGAAGGTCAACGTTTCAGTTCATATTAGAACTTTCATCAGAACATAATGGACTAGCGTCAGTCTATGATGAACTCCGGTTGCGGGCCAAAGATCGCCCTGCTATTCCACGCAGACAGATTTAAAATCCAATACTGCAGCTCGTCGCTCGTTTTGCCATTCAGGAGCGCTCCATCCTTACGCAACATCTGCGATGGACTGTAACTGCTCGTCCGACTGGGGTTCATCGTTAACTGGGATAAGTCCTGCCTGACCCCATCCAGACGCATTGAATTTCTAGGTTTCCACGTGGATTCTGAGCCTTCAATCCTCCAAGATTCGGAAGATCCGCAAGGAACTACGCAGGAGACTTCTCCGTCCGAGGATCACCCTGCATCATTTTGCACGGATCATCGGACTGTTGGCCTGCGAGAGGGCCCATCTTGCGCGGATCTGGTGACCCTGGATGGTTAAACGAGCAGCTCGTTGCTCGTTTCCACATTCAGGGTCACCAGATCCGCACAAGACGCGTCCTCTCGCAGGTGAGCTATATTTAATCGCTGGAGTGCCCTGTAATGAAGAGTAGCCGGGACCACTGCCTGGATAGACGAGGCCAGCAGTCCGATGATCCGTGCAAAATGACGCTGGGTGATCTTTGGACGGAAAAGTGCCCTGCATAGTTCCTTGCGGATCGTCCGAATCTTGGAGGATGGAAGGCTCAACGATTCCTCCTCGGAATCCACGGGGATGAACCCCAGTCGGACGAGCAGTTACAGTTCATCGCAGATGTTGCGTAAGAATGGAGTGCTCCTGAGCCATGATTAGTGATTATCCATGTGTATATCATACGCATCATGTCTATTGCTTGCCTAAGTGAGGGCAAGATTGGCCAACTTGGGCTCTATTCTTGAACAGAATGGCTTTAAGCCGTTACATCGACAGGGAGGCATTAACACTCCTGGCGATGCAAATCGCTCTCTGGAACCAACCACGGAGTTCCTCCAGGTCCACCATTAGGTTCTTAGCTCTGGCGTCCTTGGCCAAGTCAAATTATTTTGCCAGGGTGCTAAACACATCAAGATGTTTGTCTTGGCACGATTTAAGTGCCGAGTCCAGCACTTTGCATGGGTTCTAAACCAATTTAGCCAGAAACTGGGTCATCTTAGGGTCTACCTCTGGGGTGTCACACACTTTGTTAGGCACAACAGGCCTGGGACACTCTGCCCTTAATTTATTCCTGGCCGCCTTGCTGAGTGGGTGCCATACCCAGTTCTCTAGATATCGGGCCACATGGTCGGCTGGAAGCCACTCGGACGCCCTTGGATGGTGCAACTCATCCGGGTCGAACAAGGGCTCACCCAACGGATGCATGAGGGCAGTCTCCGCATCCACGGGAGGAGCAGCCCCAAGATTGCCTCCGGACATCTCCGCCTGAGCGTAGGAAAAGAGGGCACGGCCCAACTCAGGAATCCCTCTGAGTCTCTCTGACTCCTCACCAGCCTCCTCACTAGACCTGAATTCTGAGTCTTTGTCGCTCTCTTTTTGTGTGCTCGCACATTTCCATCGCACCACCCGTTCTGCCTGGAAGGCTCTCTTGCATGGTTGAGATACGCCATCTCGGGCGACCAAAGGTACGCCAATCATAGGGGTTCTGGAGGCAGAGGGTGAGGTATGCTTTACGTAGAGCCTTCCTGGGTGCTTCACCTGAAAGATCCACTGCAGGACACATGGGGGTGCGCCGTGGGACCAGCAAATGGAGCGTCTGGTGGACGCCACAGCAGGGCCTGGAAGATAGTCTGCGACAGGGTTGATGAAATGAGCCCATGGCTGCCATAATGGCACCTGTGTACTGAGCACTGTAGCGCTGAAGCCAGTGGAAAAATCACCTTACTTCACTTTTTTCATATTATACCTGATTGGATAAGAAAAAAAATGTTTTGGTTTTCTTTTTAATTTCCTTTTCAAAATATTCCTCTTTTACATTTTCCTTTTGCACCAGCATCTGTTTCGATTCTATACATACTTTGGTTCTTAACAAATTCTTCTGTTTGTGTTTAGTAATCTCAAAATGTTATGTAGTCTCTTCAAGTCAGTTTTGCTTGGAATGGAGTGCAAATTGCAAGAGATTAGTCTAGTTTAAAAAGCAAAAGCACAAAGAAAAAGAAATGTGTGATTGAACTAGTGCCTGATGTTTCTATAGAATCATGTGCTTTTTCCTGTGAAACCTAAATATTTATGGGTTTGTCATTTATACATAGAATTCATAAATGTGAGGTGAACCCCTACCTTTTTTTTTTTAAACCCACAAAGATGTCCCTTAATCAGCAATCTAATATTAAAATATTTACTACGAAGATTATAATTCTAATCATGGTATCCGTGTGGAATCCTAACCCTGCTGTGTGATGAGGTCTGTAATAACCTGGTGATGCCCTTCTTCTTTCCTATCCTTTCTCTCTTATCTTGTGCATGCTGCTTGATTGCTGTATTCATCCTACAAGGAAAGGCAGAGATAGCGGTTGAAAGCCTAATCCCTGGGCTTGAACCTCCGATGCCTCAGCGTCTGTCTTCACAGGCAGACTCCATCGCTTCAAACCGCACAGGTTGGTGGAGTGTAGAATTTACAAATCCTATATTTGTTGTATCTTGTGCAGTAAACTGAACTGGCTTCTATTCAAGTCCTGGAATGTTTAATTTTTAAAAAAAAAAATGTTTTCCAATGCATTGTATTCATACAGAACTGGAGCAACAATGTTTTGGATGCTGCTGTTGTTTTTTTTAATTTTTTTTTTTTTTTATTGTATTATTCATGTTGGTTTCATTTATTGGAAATGTGGCCTATTTTGGTTTCCATTTTTATCAAGATTCAGTAGTTGGAATATTATGCGAAAGCTGGATTGGTCAAAAGCAAGCATTCCAATATATCAAAAACTCGTATTATGCTTTTCTCAGCCTAATGTTCCCTGCATGACATATTGTGAACATTTCTGGGTTGTTTGAAGATTGTGTATAAAAACCCAGTATTTCATTGCTCTTTGAGATTTACTGGCATGTGCCCAGCCCACAACTGGACTCTGGAAAACCAGACCCGCATGAACAATGTAAAAGAGGGCAGTATTTGCCCACAAACATGTGTGCCCTAGACCTGCTCTAACTATAAATGGCCATACTGCCAATCCCTGTACTATTACTGCATCTGTTTTTTTTCTTATATCTTCCCATATATTTGAGTTCTTCTATACTGAACAGCTTTATACGTTCTTGTTATCAATGCAAAATATCTATTATTGCAAAGATTCAATCTGTGTACTATACGTAAAGGTTTATGTGGTAGTTTTAAAAAAAAAAAAAAAAAAGGGGGGGGAAAAAAAGTAGTTTACTAAATAAAATATGTGCTTTTCTTTGCTCTTGGCTTTTTAAATGTCTTCTGGTTTGTAAGGTTTTAAGTCTGAGCCGACGCTTGTTATATTCTTTTCCAAGCTCTCATGTATAGTAAGTAACACTTTGCCATCTCTTTAATGCTGCACATTGGAAACCCAGACTCTCTTACTGGGGAAGATTCTCTTCTTGACTACTCCCTTCTTTCTAACCCTGGGGCAGACCTTCTCGATGAATTTGCACCTGTATCTCTCTCTGCTCCAGCTTCTGCAGGTAAAGGCTTATTTGTGGCATATATGTGAATAGCCCAAACTGATTCACACACTATTCATCCATTTGCTCATCTCTCTGTCTATGAAGGCAAACCCTGCTTTACATTTGGGCCATTCCCCATTTATCTCTAATCAATTTTGCTATGAAAGTGAAAATACTGTGTAATACTGTGGCATCAATGCTACCTCCCCACATCTTTGGCCGAGCATGACTGGGAATCATCACTCATAATTTGCATTGAAAATAGATAGATACAGTTTGCACTAAAGTATCTCTCATTTTTTCTGTCTAGGTGTCTCTATAATTCCTTTCCAACCCACTCAAAATGTGTCCCATTTTAACATTCTAGAATCAATATAGAGGCTCTCTTAACTATGCTTCAAGGTGGTCAAAGTGCCTATGCTATTTAGACACGTCAGGCTCTTAATTCAAAGCGTTGCCCCTCACTCTGTAGGATTTACATGCTACAGTTGGGTAATCACTAGTTCATTTGAGATTAACATTTTTTTTAATTGATTTCCGTCCTGAAACATTTGCATTTTATGTCCTGTCCTTCATCATGCGGCAGTAGTAATGCCCAGGAAACCATAAAAATTATGAGAGGGGGCACTTAACTATAAATAGGACAATTACAAGAAAACTTACAGGAACGATGGGTTGAAGAGGACCCTGCTCAAACGAGCTTACAGTCTATCGGTATTTGTCAGAAACGTCGATCTTCCCGCTACACATGCCGCCGGGTGTGCAATTCCATCCCAGAAAAATTTTAAAGAATAAAAAACACAAAGAGCATGTCGATATGTGCACAAAAGTATGATGGACTATTTTCTAAGAGAACCATTGCATTTTACTTTAAATTAGGTTAGCACCCATTACAGTTGGTAGCAGTAATCTAAGCATTGTCAGATGTGTGACTCCATGTGAGCTCGATCTTTTTTTTTTTTTTTTCTTCCATGGAGTAAGTTGTAAAGCTTGTTGGGCCGAGGATATGCACTGACATTTTTACAATAATTTTAGATGTGTCAAATGTGTCATTTTTGAAGCAGTGGCCCACTGGGTTACATCTTTGCAAAATTAAAATCACTTTTGTGAATTGCTTAAAGAATAAAGGTTGTCCAACCAAAAAAAAATAACACCCTGATTTGGTTACCTTTCTATCTTGGTCCCCCCTTTCCAACCTTAAAAGGAAAAGCATAAATTTACCTATGTTTCAGCACTGAGACCAAATCCTTCAATCAGACCGATCCTCCTCTGCTGACCTCACTCCCCTTAGCTGTACAGTGAGGCTGAGCTTAGGGGAGGATATGGGCAACACGGAGGAGGGAGTAATGCTGCCATTGGATGCCTGTCGCTAGCATGCTATGTGCACTGATGTCAGACGTTCAATATGCACAAAATTGGTATAAACCACCCTGGAACTCTTTTTCCAGGCTGTTTAATGGTCCCACTATGATGCTGCCAGAGGTGGAGGATTGCAGGAGATGCATAACAAAAAATAGAAAGAAACATGTTTATTTCGTCTGTAACAGTGTTCATATCCGTTATGTGTATAACATAGTTGCATTTAATTCTATATCAATCGGAGACCGATGTATCCAATCTCTTAATTCAGAAAAAAATATCACGTTTCCATTTTCTTATATGCAGGTTCTGCTATAGTTCTATTGTCCCACTGTGTGGGCTATCTTCATTTTATTCTGGATCATAATTTGTTATTGCTGTGAACACCTACAATATGTAGAACTTTTCCATTCTTGAAAAGGCTTTCTTCATCTTGCTAAATATTGACTTGAAGTTAGGGCTTTTATTCATGACTTATTTTATGTGGGAGATCGTAAGATTAGTTGAGAAAATGTATTGAAGGACAACCACTATTGACATTCTAAAAGCAATAAAAATATTTAAAGTAGTGGGGGGATGGGGGGGAGGGACTAATCAAATCTTTACATTGTACCAAAATTGTTGGATAAAGGTTTTTTATGTTTTTTTTTTGTGGGGGTTTTTATATTCTGTGACATTTCTTGCTTTGGAGTGGGCAGAGAGCGTGCATTGCCTTCTGACACTGATACCATGTGCCATGTTTATGTTCGCAGGCACATGAGCCATATCAGTACCAATTATAGTTTACCTCTTCATGCTATCAGTTGGTATAAAATGAAAATAAAAGTAAACTGTACATTTGCTTGCACTGAGGTTAGCACAAAGTATTGACTGACAGACTTATTGGTGTTTTTTTTTTTTTTTTTTTCCTATCTTCTGATAAGTGTAATCTATATATCATCAAATCAGATCTGTACAGTGGCAGATATTATCTTATTGTGTTTTACTTATATTTTGATGCAGAAAGCTTTCATTATGGGGTGTGTAATTGGCGATGAAAGTAGAATTAAAGGGATATTTTAAGCATCAAAACAACTTTCACATAGTGAAGCAATTTTAATGTGTAGCTCATGCATCTGCCATTTCACTGCTCAACTATCTGCTATTTAGAAGTTTGTCACTTTTTATTCACATTTATGTCGCCTTAGCCATTCCTCCCCTGGCTTTGACTCACAGCGAACATTAAAAATGGATAATTTTGAATCATGTCTGACAATGCAGTGTGTTTACTTTACAAGTTTTTATCCACTGCTATGTCAATTGAACTTTAATCAAACACTGGAAACGCCTGCACGGTTTATTACACACAGTGCAATAAATTACGTTTTGAAAATTAGATCTCTGTTTACAGGAAGTGTATAGGGAGACTCTATAAGCCACATGCAGGGAAGGGCATGTCTGTGGCTGCCTAAACAAAGTGAATTCACTTCTAAATGGCACTAAATTGAGCAGTGAAACTGCAGGGACATATATCTCTATACACCAAAACTACTCCATTAAGCTAAACTTGTTTTGGCGCTTATACTTTTGCTGCAGGGCAATGCTATTTTCTGTTGTGCTCTTAACTTATACAGTGCTCTCTCCTTCCATTAAGTCTGGAATTTAACTTAGTTTATTAGACTAAATGATAAGCCAGCATTACAGTGATCGAACTCTGAATTACAGCAACCTCTAGTCATCATTTGACTTAAATTCACATGACATCTTTAAAAAAAAAAAAAAAAAACATATCCCAAAGTAGTGATTAGCCAATTGGAGATGGTTTTAATTATTTTTTTATCGGTTTAATTGCTCCCATTAGTAGCATATCTAAATTGTAAACACAAAAAGAGGGCAATCGGACACAAACATTATACCGAAGCCTAACATTTCTAAATTGTAGGCTGTTTGAGTTTATAATTGGTATCCTCTAATTGATTTTTTTTGTAGATTTAGTCAACTAAAACTAGACTAAAACTAAAATAATTCAGATGACTAAAATGGCTTTTTAGTCAAAAACTATGACTAAAACTAAATTGAAATTTGCTGCCAAAATGAACACCGCATAGAGGGTCTGTGGAAGAGTCAAAAGAGACAGACCAGGGCTTGGGAGAGAGACCCCTACAGGGGCTTAGAGGACACAAAGAGACACAAGACTATGACTAAAACTAAATAAAAAAACTAAATTGCCACCAAAATTGCCACTGGTTATATAGCAGCATCTGATGAAGGCAGGATTGGCATCTACCAAGGCTCTCATTCATTTTGCAGTGTTTCAAAAAGGGGTAACTGTTATTACATGTGATGTTTTTGAGCCAATGCCTTATATTTGTGTCCAGTTTGGAACTCTAAATGTGTAGAGTAGTCCTGATGCGCGAAGCAGCAAGGTCCTCCAATCTCATGTCTAAATAATTGCAGATATGTATATCTCCTAATGTGACTTGTTCACCTTTGCCTGTGTGCTGCCTTAAAAAGCTAAAAAGTTAAAAAGCTAAAAAGTCGTTCTGGGTTTTGTGCCAGTGTTAATTAATGGCCCTGGGCAAGTAGAAACTGTAAGTTCTTGGTCTGTGTAGATTACCATATTTTGAACAAAACAAGAGGGTATAAACTGAATCTATGGGAAAACCGGTATTAAAAAGCTTAAAGAGTGTATGTCACTACCTGCCATAATATTTTCCGTGCTGCGTTTGTTTGTAGACGGTGTGACTGTGTTACACGTTTGAAATATACAGCCTGTACCTATCGTTTTGAAAGCATGGCAAGCTTAAGTCGCCCATATGTTTAGAAAGGCTTAGTTGAGCTCTAGTAAGCCATCTACTTCTCCAGAGAGAAGAGGTACAGCCATGTGGATAAGTGTTCTGAAGCAGAGCAAAATTGCCTTGGTAGATCTGAGTGATCTCCATGTACTGCCTCTGGTGATACCAAGCAGTCTTTAAAGTTAGTGGTTTTTTCGAAGAATATTCTACAAGGTTTTCAAGTCACCAAATCACAGTTGAACTGCAGTCTTATTTAATGAAAATGGGTATATGTGTTTGATAACACTGTGATAAAGCAATCACAGATTTACAAAAACAAAAAACTATTATATTAAAAAATCTTGGTAGTTTTGTCAGTGAACCCTGATAATCCTTTTTGAATGGTTACTCCAACCCCGTGGAAGAGCAGGGAGACCCTTTTTGTCTATAAGTGTAATAAGCCAATTCTCATTGAGAAACCTGGGATTAGACCATTTTGCCGTCTCAGAACGCAGTCTGCAAGGTATTTTAGTTAAAGAAGAAAAAGAAGCTTATACAAGCTATGGACAAGATAATGCTTGCAAAGGAGAAGATGGTTACATCTGTCACCTGTGCGCTGTTCCAGAGTTCCAGGCTGCCCAAGTCACCTGTCTGGGAGTGCAACTGTCCGCCAGCACACAAATAGAAATAACTCAAGCCGAAACTCTTGCATACACCTACAGATCACTGAAATGGTCATGGTTGGAGTAACCCATCAGGACCTATATGATTCATATCATAGGTTCATATAGTTTGATTTGATAGTGTTTCTTGTCACTAGTGTACATTGCTTTGATTGCAATTACACATGCACCTGCGTAATGTAAAAAAAAAAATACATCTGGAAATGTTATTTTGCTCATTACCAGTATTGTATGAAAACACTTGAGCCTGCTTTTTTTTTCCAATTTGACAATTTTTATTGGTTTTCAAGAATTAGTTCACAGTGGTCATATTTCCATCGGATCGTACAATTGCATTTCATACAGTCTTTTGTACAGTATTCAATACATTTGGTGTTATGCCTCAGGTATACAATAGGTTACAAATTCTTTAACATCTATGCAACTTATGGAGTATATGGTATCCTTGGCACATTGTCTGTTCCTGTACTCTGGCTCATGTGTGCATCAGTCATTTGAACTGATTGGCGTTGGGTATGTGAACAAACAGATTAACATATTAACTATATGCATTGTGGGTTGCCTTGTGGGATCTTTTTGTGCGTGCGAGCACCTGATTTTGTAGGCCTGAAGACTCGTGTGTCGGTGTGATGTTACAGGTGTAAACGTGATCCAGTCTTGCGTGCGTTCGCCTCCCCCCAGGTTCCCACCTCTCTTCCCTGTACCTGGGATTTAGGCAGGTAGTGTAGCTTTTTTGTCACCTGTGCGTGGTGTAACATAGGTGTTCCATTGTGCTCTGGCCTCAGCGTGGACTGGCCGTGCCCGTGATTGGAGCATGGTCATTGTTTCATAGTCCAGGTTTGTTGAAACCTGTTTGATCAAGAGATGCTGCAGAGGCGTCTCTGTTGATTTCCACGCTCTAGCAATAAGCGTGTTGGCTGCGATCAATATGTGGAAGAGCAGTATAGAGTTTGGTTTGGTGTATGTATTTAATGTCATAAAAAGTAGGCACAATTCAGGTGTGAGCGATATATGTTGGTGCAGTGCTTCTGAGAGTACCTCTCCCACCATCTTCCAGTATGTTTTGATTTTAGTGCATGACCACCATATGTGGTACATAGAGCCCCTATCTTTTTGGCACCTCCAGCACTGATCAGTGGTTCCCGGGTATATCCGCGCTAGCCTGGTCGGAACCATGTACCAACGGTATTGCAGTTTCCGCATGAGCTCCAGGTGTGAGGCACAATTGGACCTGCCTCTATGTGCTGTAAATGCCTGTTTCCAGGCAGTCTTGTCGAAGGTGCAGCCTATGTCCATCTGCCACTCGTGTACATGTGTGTCTACGGTGTCTCCCCCCTGGTTATTTAGTAGGTTGTAGGTCATTGCAAGTATTTTTCGGGGGGTGCGGTGAGAAAGGCAGGCTAGCTCAAATTGAGTCAGCTGTTGTGCTGAGGTGTCCATGTCAGTGTCGGTTAACATGGATTTCACCTGGAGGTAGGAGAATATTAGTCTGGAGGGTAATTGAAATGTGCTCTGTAGGTCGGGGAATTGCGCTAGTTGATTGTTTACGTATAGGTGTCTCACGTATGTGCATCCCCCCGACATCCACTGGCGATGGTCGAATGAGGGGTTGGCTATATGCATGCTGTGCAGGGGGGCAGCCAGGGACCAGTGTTTTCGAGAGCATAGAGTTCCCCTGTGTGCGTCCCATATTTTAAGTAAGAGGTCCGTGGGGGGCAGCTTCTCTGGCAACTCCGGTCTCAATCGCCGTGGCACCCAGAAGAGGCGATTTAACGGGATCTTGGCAGTCCAGGTGGACTCAATGTCTACCCATTGTGGTTGGTTTTCTGTCGCGTGTGAGGTGATCATTGTAGCAAGCAAAGCTGCTTTGTAGTAGAGTCGTATGTTTGGCATGCCCAGTCCCCCCCTATCTATGTGTTTGTGTAGGGTTGATGATGCTACTCTAATTTTGCGGTGTCCCCAGATAAATTTGGTAAACATCCTCTGTAGGGTGTCAATATAAGATTTGGGAAGCGCTATTTGTAAGGTCCGCAGTAAATATTGGAGCTTAGGTAGGAGGGTCATTTTAATGGCCGCTATTCTGCCCAGCCAGGAGAGGAACTTCCCCTCCCATGATTTTAATGTGGCCGACAATTTTTCAGCTAGTGTTCCATAATTGCTGTGGAACAGTGCATCAGGGTTTTTGGTGATAGTGAGTCCTAGGAAGGTAACATTATCTGTCCTCCAATCTAACGTATATGCAGTCTGTAGTGTTGTCAAGATGTCTCTGGGTATACCCACTCCTAACGCTTGGGTTTTAGTCGCGTTAAGTTTATAGTAGGACTGTTTTCCATATGTGGCCACCTCTTCTAGGAGGTTCGGTAGTGATGTCTGGGGTTGGGTCAAAGTCAATAAGATATCATCAGCAAATAAATTGGCTTTGTATTCTTTATTCCCAACGCGGACCCCGTGAATATCTGAGTTATTCCTAATTCTGGTTACTAGTGGTTCCAGCGCCACAACGTATAGCAAGGGAGATAGTGGACATCCCTGGCGCGTCCCATTGGAGATGGTAAACGGGTCGGACACGAAGCCCGCGTTTAGTACTTGTGCTGAGGGCGAACTATATAGGGCCCTGACCACTGATGTAAATTCTGTCGGGAAGCCGAACTTAGAGAGTACCCTCTCCAGAAAGGTCCAATGCAAACGGTCAAAGGCCTTTTCTGCGTCAAGGGAGAGTATCAGGCCGCCCCGATCGTCCCGTCTTAAGCTGTGCAGGAGATCTAGGACTTTGCGTGTGTTGTCTGTGCCCTGTCTGCCAGCTACAAATCCCACCTGATCATTGTGTATGATGTGGGGGAGGATGTCACTCATCCTCCTCGCGTATATTTTGGCGAACAGCTTTGCGTCTGTGTTTAAGAGCGAAATCGGTCTAAAGTTTTGGGGATGTGTGGGGGTTTTTCCCGGTTTTGGTAATGTGACAATGTGGGCAGCTAATATCTCCCTTCCAAGTGATTCGGAGTTGACTGCTTCTGTGAAAGCTTGAACTAGGTGTGGTGTTAGTGTTGTTTGGAATGTTTTGTAATAAAAATTGTCGAAGCCGTCCGGGCCAGGTGATTTCCCTGTTGGTAGAGCTCTAATAGCCTCTTCCACCTCTTTATCTGTGATGGGGTTGGACAGAGTAGTTTGTTGGGCTAGCGATAGTCGGGGTAGGTGGATTGTGTCTAGATAGGTGTTGATGCTGTCTGTCAGCGGTTGATGGGTGTTAGTGTCTTTGTTGAGGTTGTATAGGTCTGCATAATACCTGGCGAACTCATTGCTGATTTCCCGAGGCATCATACATTTTTCCCCGTTTGGTTTGAGGAGGTATGCTATTTTTTGTTTGACTTGTTGGTCCCTGAGCCTGGTGGCCAAGAGCTTGCTTGCCTTATTACCTTGCGTGTAATTTGTGGCTTTTAATTTTGTAAGGTAAAAGTTTGTACGTTCCAGTGCATGTTGTTGAACCTTCCTGGTGAGGGACACGATCTTGTCTCTCAGCTCAGTGCTGGGTGTGAGTTGGTTTTGTGTGTTTAGGTGGCACAGCTCTTGCTGCCATATTCGCAGTTGGGTTTGCGATTGTTTTTTCAAGTAGGACGCCCTCCTAATGAGCAGTCCTCTGATCACCGGCTTATGTGCGACCCATCGGGTGCTGGGGGAAATATCTGGGGTGTTGTTGTCCTCGAAGTAGTGCTGAAGGGCCGTGTCTAATTCTGTTTTGAATTGTGTGTTTTGTAATAGGGACGTGTTTAAGCGCCACGGACTACGGTGTTTAAAATCGTAGAGGTCTTTAAGATCTAGGGTGAGGGGTGCATGGTCAGACCATGTGATGTCTCCTATGTCACACTTAATAATTTGGTTGAGGAAGTTACCCTGCAAGAGGAACCCATCTATCCTGGAGTAGGAGTTATGTACCGGTGAAAAGAAGGTGTAGGATTTTTCTGTGGTATGTGTCAGCCTCCATGCATCATAATAGTGATGTAGCATGAGGAGCTTTTGTATCGCCTTGCTTTGTCGTTATAGGGTGTGATATCTAGCGCTATGGGGTGAGAGAGTGGTATCCATCTGGGGGTTCAAGACGTGGTTGAAATCCCCACAGATGATTGTTATTCCCTGCTGTATTGCTGACACTTTGTGCAGTATCTTGTGCAGAAAGTTCCGTTGGTTTGTGTTGGGTGCATACAGATTTACAATTGTGTACAGGACGTCATTAATGTGGCCTACGATTATAACATACCGTCCGTTGGAGTCAATGTCTTGTGTGACCAGTGAAAAGGATACTGCTGCACTAAACAGTACGGTGGCGCCTTTCGATTTTGTCGGGGAAGTGGCGTGGAATTGGTGTGGATATGTGGTTGTCAGTATCTTCGGGTGGTCGCCTGTGCGGAAGTGCGTTTCTTGCAGACACGCTACATCCGCTCCCTGAGACTTCAGCTCCTTAGCAAGTGCATGTCGTTTGTGAGGGACATTAAGTCCTTTTACATTCAGAGAGCAAAATCTCATGGGGGGTCATCTTTCAGAATGTATGGTAATGTTATGTGTGGCTTATCTATGGTGGGGTCCGCTGCCCATCCCAGCTCAGTCCAGCTAGGCAGCGGGGTCCCCTCAGGTTGTTCAGATGGTACTCGCAGTGTGGCATATATCCCAGATGGGTAAGTAGCGTTGTGATGTGTGTGGTCAGCTCGTGTGTGAACATCCGCTGCTAAGGGGCTACCCACATAGCCCACAAACAATAAACAACGGTAATAAACATAACATTGTGGCTTATATACATTTTGCAGTATTTGGTTGTCAATGAGAGCATAGTCACAATTAAAACAATAATAACAATATAAACTTAACTGAAACAGTACTAGTGCCAATATGATGGCTTGGCTCTGCGCAGCAGTGCCGTGGGGGATGAAGCTTATGGCTTCAACAGGAGACAGGCGCTCCGCCGCGCCGGCCCATTTTGGATAAGCTTAGTGAACATAGTTATGTGACCCTTAGTGAACATAGTTAGTGCAAATGAGGAGGGGGGAGGAAGGGGGGTGGTGGGTGGGGGAAGTGCCCTATGGCCAATATACAGTGATGAAATATGCAGTCTGTTGCGAATTCTTACAGAGTATATTCCAGTCTCCGTGACTGTGTTGGTATTTCCTTTACTTTTATTTATATATCTTTTTATTTTATTTATTTATTTATTATAATTTTTTTTTTTTTTTTTATTTTTTTTTTTTATTTTAATGAGGAAGAGCAACATGTGAGCCCAGGTATAGGGGCTTCTAGAGTGTAAGGTAGGAGGGGTGTGGGGCAGGTGTGGGGGAACCTAGGATGGCTGTGCAATTGTCCCTTTATGTGTGTATGGGTTACCGCTTGTTTTTCCTCCACTCTGGGGACAGTCTCCGCATCTCCGGTGGTCTTTTGTGCGTGGTGGGAACTGTTATGCCCCATTCTCTCAACAGGTTACTGCCCTCTTCTGGTGTGGAGATGGTGAAGTTTTTCCCCCCACGATGTACCAGCAGTTTAACAGGGAATCCCCACCGGTAGGCGATGTGTTGTTCTCGGAGTTGCGCTGTGATGTCTTGGTAGTCCCTCCGGCGTTTCAGCGTTGCTGGGGAGATGTCCGCAAATATCTGGATGCCGTGAAATTTATCCGGCAGGGCTCTGTTTGCTCTGCTGCCCCTTAGTATGATTTCCTTTGCATGAAAATAGTGCATACGCACCAGTATGTCCCTGGGGCTGTCCGGTGGTAAGAACCTCGGCCGTGCTGTTCTGTGGGCTCGGTCCATCAGCAGGACATCGGAAGGTAAGTCAGGGGCCAGACTTCTGAGCAGTTCCGCTATATAGGTTGGAAGGTCCGTCGCCCCAACCGTTTCTTTCACGCCCCGGAGCCTCAGGTTGTTACGCCTGGCTCTGTCTTCCATGTCGGCAAGCTTATTTTCGTATGATTCCATGCGTGCAGCGAGATCATCCACCGCGTGTGTCAGGGTGTTGTGGGCTTCGGCATGGTCCGCCATTTTATCCTCCATAGCGGAGGTTCTCGCGCCCAAATCTTGGAGGTCTTTCCTGAGGTCTCCGATGGACGTTTGTAGGGTGGTAAGGATTTTGTGGGACATGGTATCCAGCATGCCTTGTAGCAGGTCTTTAGTGAGCTGGGGCTCAGGATGTGGCGACCCGCGGGCCTGCTCTTCTTCCTCCTCTGCGCCATCTTGGCTATGTTCCAGGGGCTGGATAGTTTTCCCCTGGTGTGCTTTGGAGGTGAAGAAGTTCGCCTTTTCTTGCTTCTCGGTGGCTCTCTTGCTTTTTGCCTGGGACATGATGGTATTTTCGGATGGTATGGGTCACAATTGTGGTTATGTGGGCCTTTTGACGGCGGAGCTAGTGCTACATGCGACCGTTCTCCATGGGTGTCAGGACACGCCCCCTTGAGCCTGCTTTTAAATGCATTCGGAAGACGGATAGGAAATACACAGAAAAAAATGCATTGAAAAAATAAATTAAGAAAAATTAAGATACAAATCCTGGCTATCCCATTTTCAGCTGTAGATGTTTAACCCCTTAAGGACCGGACTGTTTTTGCGATGTTGTACATTTGCGACCAGGCATCTTTTTACACTTTTGTGGTGTTTGTGTTTAGCTGTAATTTTCCGCTCTCTCATTTACTGTTCCCATACAAATTATATATTGTTTTTTTCAGGACAAAAGGGGCTTTCTTTACATACCATTATTTATATAATCTCATGTAATTTAATTTTTAAAAAATGAAAAAATATGATGAAAAATTGAAAAAAATACATGTTTTTTGACTTTTATGTGAAAAATCTTTTACTCATCTACAAAAGCGAATGAAAAAAAATGCTAAATAGATTCAAAATTTTGTGCTGAGTTTAAAAATACCCAGTGTTTACATGCTTTTTGCTATTTTTTTGCATGTTATAGGGCTATAAGTACAAGTAGGATATTGCGGTTTCAAAACATACATTTTTAAAATGTATCAATAGTGACATTGTAACACTATTATCTGTCATAAATCGCTGAATAACACCCCACATGTACATATTTTTTTTAAAGCAGACAACCCAGGGTATTCAATATGGGGTATGTCCAGACTTTTTTAGTAGCCACTTAGTCGCAAACACTGGCCAAAGTTAGCGTTCATATTTGTTTGTGTGTGAAAAAAGTAAAAAACTAAATTGAACGCTAATTTTGGCCAGTGTTTGTGACTAAGTGGTTACTAAAAAAGACTGGACATACCCCATTTGCAATACCTTGGGTTGTCTTCTTTTGCAAATGGTATGCCATCATGGGGGTAATTCTCATTCCTGGGCTACCATACGCTCTCAAAGGCAACGTAACCAACCTGGCCATTTTCAATGTAAAAATATTTGACCCATATATTTGACCCTGTAACTTTCAAAAACGCTATAAAACCTGTACATGGGAGGTACTTTTATACTCAGGAGACTTTGCTGAACACAAATATTAGTGTTTCAAAACTGGAAAATGTATCACAACAATTATATCATCAGTAAAAGTGCTGTTTGTGTGTGAAAAATGCAAAAAAGTCACTTTCACTGACAATATCATCGCTGTGATATGTTTTACTGTTTTGAATCACTAATATTTGTGTTCAGCAAAGTCTCCCGAGTAAAACAGTACCCCCCATGTACAGGTTTTAGGGTGTCGTAGAACGTTACAGGGTAAAATACAGTGCTAGCAAATTAAATTCTCTGCAATTTCGGCGTGGGTTGGCAGGCAGGTCCCTCAAATTGCAATTAATAAAATTACTTAATTATGTAAAAATATTACATAAATACGCACGTAGAATTTAAATATATATGCATATTTATATATTTGAAGTCTACATGTATATTTATATAATTATTTATGTAATTTTGTATATGGACATATGAATAGTTCGTATTCTTTTTATTTATTTATATATACATAGATATATATACAATTTCATTCTAAGTGTATTTTGATATAAATATATATATATTAATATCAAAATACAGTTAGAATAAAATTTCGTATAGATATATAATTTTTTTTAAAATTTTTATTTTTTTAATTTAATTTACTTATTATTTGTATTTTATAATAATATATATATACAATATATATAGTTATTATATATATTATATATATATGTGTGTGTAATTTAAGAATACGTGTATTTTTATATTAATATATGTACATATTAATATAAAAATAAACTTAGCATGACATTATATATATGATATATAGACATATTATATAGGTATAATATATGTCTATATATCATATATATATATATACACATATATAATAATATTTTTTTTTTATTCACTATAACTTTAATTTTTTTTTGATTTTACACTGGCAGGGAGACTGCCTGTCAGCACAGACAGCCTCTCTTGGCAAACTTATTACCTCTTTTGGATTTCACTACCACCTGTACGCTGATGACACCCAGCTATATCTCTCCTCCCCGGACCTCTCCCCTGCCGTCCTGCAACGTGTCACTGCTTGCCTTTCTTCCATCTCTGACTGGATGTCCTCCCGCTTTCTGAAACTCAATCTCTCAAAAACTAAGCTCCTTGTCTTTCCTCCTCCTAATACTGATCCTCCTCTTTCGCTCTCCCTCCAAGTTTGTGGTACCAACATCAGTCCATCCTTGCAAGCGCGCTGTCTTGGCGTCATACTTGACTCTGGTCTCACCTTTGAGCCTCACATCCAGCATGTTGCCAAATCCTGTAGATTCCATCTTAAAAACATAGCCCGCATCCGCCCCTTTCTTGCACCAGATACTACCAAGGAGCTTGTCCATGCTCTAGTAATTTCCCGCATGGATTATTGTAACCCTCTCCTGATTGGTCTCCCCAATAGCCGTACTGCCCCCTTTACACCGTAATGAATGCTGCTGCTAGATTGATTTTCCTCTCTAGTCGTTTCTCTCACACCTCACCCCTCAGCCAGTCCTTACATTGGCTTCCTGTATGCTATAGGAGTCAATTCAAGGTACTAACTCACACCTATAAAGCACTGAACAACTCTAGCCCCTCTTATATCTCCTCACAGATCCATAGGTATGTCCCTTCTCGGTCTCTCCGTTCTGCCCATGACCACCTCCTGTCCGTTGTCCGCACTCGTACGGCCAACTCGCGCTTGCAGGACTTCTCGCGGGCGGCTCCCTTCCTATGGAATAGCCTGCCTACCGCCATCAGACTCTCCCCTAGTCTTGCATCTTTTAAGAAGTGCCTTAAAACCCATCTCTTTAGGAAAGCTTATGGCCTCCAAGACTAACCCTTACCTCACATACCTGTCTCTTGCCCTCTCCTAAAGGGCAGCCCACCTTATTTGATTGTAAATTCCTGTCCTAATGTGTTTTACACCCCACCTCCTATAGAATGTAAGCTCGTTTGAGCAGGGTCCTCTTCAACCTATTGTTCCTGTAAGTTTATTTGTAATTGTCCTATTTATAGTTAAATCCCCCTCTCATAATATTGTAAAGCGCTACGGAATCTGTTGGCGCTATATAAATGGCAATAATAAATAAATAATAATAGATGGACTTATAAAGTAGATCAACTAGATCTCCTTCTCTTCATGGACGAGTGGACTCATGGAAATTTGCAAAACTGCACTTTTACACTAGGTGTCTCTAATCCCCTGCAAAAACAAATTTGAGGCTCAGACCAGGTTTTTAACAGATGTTTGAAGATCTGGAGAGCTAATCGGTCCTCCAGAAAACTGGGTTATAGTTCATAATACCTTTTCCAGATCAACATTAAGTTTGATAAATGACTTTGCTTTTACACATTTTTGGTAGACTGTGGAGTTGTGAGGCATGCCAATGCAACAAATAGATATACTAACTAGGCAAATAGTAAGCAGGAGCAAGTAGGTGATAGAGCAATACAATTTCTCGCTTATAATTTATTAACAAAGTTGCAACTCCCCAGTATGCCATAAAAATAAAAAAAATACATATAATTTTTAAATAAAACAAAATATCCAAATTAAAAGTAAATAACATTTTATGTGATGATTAAATGTAAAATTACCCTGCAGTAAAATTACATCATTTTCAAAATATTGATAGAAAACTACAATTCTAAAAATATACAAGACATAAAAGTGAATTATGGGTTTGGGAGGGGATCTCTATTTTTTTGGATAGCATTTTAATAATAAAAATATCTAGTATGATGAATTCACAAGCTGATTCAGGATCACATTTTGTGTAGGGTACTTGGCCATACGTATTAATCAATTGAGCAGTCTTCATTTGTTTGAATAGATGACTGCACCGCAGTCCAGAGTGTATCAGTGTGGTGTTTGGTCGTTAAACCCTTAAGGACCAAACTTCTGGAATAAAAGGGAATCATGACATGTCACACATGTCATGTGTCCTTAAGGGGTTAAAGAGACACTGCAGACCTCTAAAGCACTTTTTGTCCTCTTTATTTTTTTTATGCTACAAAAACTGAATATTTCAACAGAAATTGTCATGTCTATAATATAACTTTATTAAACGCCCCTCCTGGCTGTCAATCAGACGACCGGTCCTCTTATTTCCTGATCAGTGGAGCTAAACATAAGAGGCCTTGCAAAGACTTCTCATTGAGCTGCATTGGGAAGTATGTGATTGGACAGCCACAGAAAGTCTGGAAACAAAAGTATGTGTGTAAGTGTGTGTGTGTGTGTGTATGTGTGTATATATATATATATATATATATATATATATATATATATATATATAATATACACACACACATTCTACATATATATTTAAATATTAACTACATAATTATTTGATTGTATTAAATATAATTTGGGGGACCTGCCTGATAACCCAGGTAGACAGTCCAGAGAATTTAATTAGTGAGCCCTATATATAACCTCGTAACAATCCAAAACACCATAAAACCTTTACATAGGGGGTATTGTTATACTCTGGAGACTTCGCTGAACACAAATATGAGTGTTTTAAAAACTAAAACTTATCACAACGATCGTATCACCAGTTAAAGTGCAGTTTTTGTTAAAAAAAAAAAAAAACCCTAATAAAAACGCTAACTTTCGCCAGCGTTTGTGACGAAGTGGCTGCTACAAAAGACAAGACATACCCCATTTTGAATACCCTGGGTTGTCTACATTTGAAAATGGTATGCCATGACGAGGTTGATTCACATTCCTGGGCTACCATATGGTCTCAAAAGGCAACATAGACCCAGCAAACCATTCTGCAAACTGAATTGGGCAAGCACTATATTGACCCTGTAATTTTCCAAAACACCATAAAACTTGTACATGGGCGGTATTGTTATACTCGGGAGACTTTACTGAACACAAATATAAGTGTTTTAAACCGTAAAACTTATCACGACAATGAAATCACCAGTAAAAGTGCTGTTTTTGTTTAAAAAAGAAAAAAAAATGCAAAAAACAAATATGAACACTAACTTTGGCAAGCATTTGTGGCTAAATGGCTACTACAAAAGACTGGACATACCCCATTTTAAATACCCTGGGTTGCAAACTTTTTCAAATGGTATGTCATGGGGTTAATTTTAATTTCTGGACTGCCATACTGTCTCAAAGGCAACATAGGCCCAGCAAACCAATCTGGCAAATTTCAATGTGCAAACATAGAAAAGGGGAAAGTCCTATCTGGCAAACAGCAATTTACAGAAATTGGCAAATCTTATGTTTGACCCTATAACGTTCTCAATCACCATAAAACCTGTACTTGAGGGGTACTGTTGTACTCGTGAGCAGAGGCGGCTCTCTAATTAGGCGATTTAGGCGACCGCCTAAGGCCTCGCGCAGTCAGGGGCTTCGCGGCCGCCTAAATCGCCTGAGGGCAGACTGACAGGTCGGGTTCTCGGTCTATGACCGAGGACCCGACACAGGAGGGGGCCCGGCGGCTTGCTCATGGTGCCGCCGGGTGCGAGGCCCCTCCTGTCAGGCCGCCTGGGGAGAGAGCCTGCCTCAGTCTGCAGCTCCGCCGGGTGTGAGCTGCAGACTGAGGTCTCGCGATCTCCAGCCAATCAGAACGTTGCCGCGGGTTACCACGGCAACGCTCTGAATGGAGATCGCGAGACTTTCCCCATGTGGTCTGCAGCTCTGCATCCGGCGGAGCTGCAGACCGGAAAGCCCACTGGACCACCAGGGAGCCATCCAGGACACTGGACCACCAGGGACAGATTGACCCCCCCTCACCCTGTCATCCCACATGTCACCCCCCCACCCCAGCTCACCCTGTCACACCCCCACCCCATCTCACCCTGTCACCCCCAACCCCATCTCACCCTGTCACCCCCACCCCATCTCACCCTGTCACCCCCACCCCATCTCACCCTGTCACCCCACACCCCATCTCACCCTGTCACCCCCAACCCCATCTCACCCTGTCACCCCCCACCCCATCTCACCCTGTCACCCCCCACCCCATCTCACCCTGTCACCCCCCAACCCCATCTCACCCTGTCACCCCCCACCCCATCTCACCCTGTCACCCCCCACCCTATCTCACCCTGTCACCCCCAACCCCATCTCACCCTGTCACCCCCCACCCCATCTCACCCTGTCACCCCCCACCCCATCTCACCCTGTCACCCCCCACCCCATCTCACCCTGTCACCCCCAACCCCATCTCACCCTGTCACCCCTCACCCCATCTCACCCTGTCACACCCCCACCCCATCTCACCCTGTCACCCCATCTCACCCTGTCGCCCCCCTCACCCCATCTCACCCTGTCATCCCACATGTCACCCCCCCACCCCATCTCACCCTGTCACACCCCCACCCCATCTCACCCTGTCACCCCCAACCCCATCTCACCCTGTCACCCCCCACCCCATCTCACCCTGTCACACCCCCACCCCATCTCACCCTGTCACCCCCCACCCCATCTCACCCTGTCACCCCCCACCCCATCTCACCCTGTCACACCCCCACCCCATCTCACCCTGTCGCCCCCCCTCACCCCATCTCACCCTGTCGCCCCCCCTCACCCCATCTCACCCTGTCGCCCCCCTCACCCCATCTCACCCTGTCGCCCCCCCTCACCCCGCCACCCCACTAATCGCCACCCCCTCACCCTGCCACCCCACCTGTCACCCCCTCACCCTGCCACCTCACCCTGTCACCCCCCTCACCCTGCCACTTCACCCTGTCACCCCTCTCTCACACTGCTACCCCACCTGTCACCCCGTCACCCTGCCACGCCACCTGTCACCCCCATCTCACCCTGCCACCCCACCTGTCACCCCCTTTCACCCTGTCACCCCCCTCTCACGCTGCCACCCCACCTGTCAGTCCCTGCCACCCCACCTGTCACCCCCTCTCACCCTGCCACCCCACCTCTCACCCTGTCACCCCCTCACCCCACCTCTCACCCTGTAACCCTGTCACCCCACCTCTTACTCTGTCACCCACCCTGTGACCCCCACACTGTCACCCCCCCACACTGTCACCCCCCTCATACTGTCACCCCCTCTCACCCTGCCACCCCCTCACCCTTCCTCCCCTCTCACCCCACATCTGACCCTGTCACTCACCCTGCCACCCCACCTGTCACCCTGCCACCCCACCAGTCACCCCCTATTACTGTCGCCCCCTCTCACCCTGTTACCCCCTCTCACCCTGCCACCCCACCTGTCACCTGCCTCCCCTCTCACCCCACATCTGACCCTGCCACCCCTCACCCTTCCTCCCCTCTCACCCCACATCTGACCCTGTCACTCACCCTGCCACCCCACCTGTCACCCTGCCACCCCACCTGTCACCCTGCCACCCCACCAGTCACCCCCTATTACTGTCGCTCCCTCTCACCCTGTTACCCCCTCTCACCCTGCCACCCCACCTGTCACCCCCCTCACCCTGCCTCCCCTCTCAACCCACATCTGACCCTGTCACTCACCCTGCCACCCCCTCTCACCCTGCCACCTCACCTGTCACCCCCTCTCACTCTGCCACCTCACCTGTCACCCCCTCTCACTCTGCCACCTCACCTGTCACCCCCTCTCACTCTGCCACCTCACCTGTCACCCCCTCTCACTCTGCCACCTCACCTGTCACCCCCTCTCACTCTGCCACCTCACCTGTCACCCCCTCTCACTCTGCCACCTCACCTGTCACCCCCTCTCACTCTGCCACCTCACCTGTCACCCCCTCTCACTCTGCCACCTCACCTGTCACCCCCTCTCACTCTGCCACCCCACCTGTCAGTCCCTGTCACCCCCCTCTCACCCCACCTCTCACCCTGCCACCCCACCTGTCACCCCCTCTCACCCCACCTCTTACTCTGTCACCCACCCTGTGACCCCCACTCTGTCACCCACCCTGGCACTCCCCTCATACTGTCACCCCCTCAAACCATGTCACCCCCTCTCACCCTGCCACCCCCTCACCCTTCCTCCCCTCTCACCCCACATCACCCCCTCTCACCCTGCCACCCCCTCACCCTTCCTCCCCTCTCACCCCACATCTCACCCTGCCACCCCACCTGTCACCCCCTAATACTGTCGCCCCCTCTCACCCTGTTACCCCCTCTCACCCTGCCACCCCACCTGTCACCCCCTCACCCTGCCTCCCCTCTCACCCCGCCTCCCCTCTCACCCCACATTTGACCCTGTCACTTACCCTGCCACCCCACCTGTCACCCCTCTCACCCTGCCACCTCACCTGTCACCCCTCTCACCCTGCCACCTCACCTGTCACCCCCTCTCACTCTGCCACCTCACCTGTCACCCCACCTCTTACTCTGTCACCCACCCTGTGACCCCCCACACTATGTCACCCACCTTACTCTGTCAACTTACCCTGTCACTCCCCACACACTGTCACCCCACCTCACACTGTCACCCCCTCTCACCCCACATCTGACCCTGTCACTCACCCTACCACCCCCTCTCACCCTGCCACCACACCTGTCACCCCCTATGTCATTTTCCCACACACTCTGTCACCTCTCTCCATACACACTGTCACCTACCTCCATACACACTATCGCTCCCTCTAAACACACGGGCACCACTCTGCGCACTCTGGCACCCTCGTGCTCTTTTACACTCACCCTGCCACAGTTACTCCTTTACTCACCCTGTCACCCCCTAAAGGCAATCATTCTACACAGTACACACTGTCATAAAACATAGCGTCGCCATGAACTTAATGCCAAAGGCCAGTACACAAACATACACATGCTCAGGGAAACATACATACATATACAAAGATACTCACTGCCAGACACACACTCTCAGGTACACACAGGTAAATGCACAATGCAACTATGTATACAAAGACTAGTTCTCTATATCCAGTACTGCAAGCTTCCTTTCAATATATCTACAGCTTCTTATATACACACACACAAGTCAACTGCAATTTTTTTCCAATAATGGTGTTAGTGGGGGCCTCATGTATGAATTTCGCCTAAGGCCTCGCCAAGTCTAGAGCCGCCACTGCTCGTGAGACATTACTCTACACAAATATGAGTGTTTTAGAGCAGTAAAACGTATTATATTGATATCATCGGTAAAATGTCAGTTTATGTGTGCAAAAAAACAAATATAAACGCTCATTTTGGCCAGGGTTTGTGACTAATGTAACTAATGTTATATTAGTTGGGCCTGGTTCGTTGTGTTTGAAATTGCAAGGTTCAGTAATAATATTCAGGTAGAGAATAACGAGTCTTAGAAATACATAGAAAAAAAAAACATTAAACAGAAGAACTTTTGCTGGCAGTGTGTTGTCCGCTTTAGGTGGGTGCAGAGTGAAATTCGATCTGCAAGTCATGGGCCAAGAGTCTCGATATATGGGGCTATGTTTGTACCCAGGTGGGTCAAGTGGGTAAAAAAAAAAAGTGAAAAAAGAAAAATTTTAACTTGGCTTCAAACTTCAGCTCGTGTAATGTCCTTCTTTGAGCTAGAATGTCTCGGTACGGGTGTTCGGCAGCCGCGTACGCCTTTTTCCCTGTTCCCCGTGGGATGAATGGAACGGTTTTCGGTGGGTCCCATCTTGGTTTATCTACAGGTGGTTCAGGGCCGCAACCCCTCCAGCGGTAACCCGAGTTGGCGCAGCAAGGCAGTTGCTTCTCAGAGGTCCGAGATGGAGTGGACCTGGTTGTCGTGCTGTATCTGTAATGTGCGCGCCAGCGATAGTTGATATGGTGGTCTCTAAGCAGTGTGGTGAAAGGTTGCAAGGACCTGCGCCACTGCAAAGTGCCGCCGACAGGTCTGTGTAGAAGGACAGGGTCATGGATTCGAAGTTGTAGGTGGCAGACCCTTTCAGGGCCGCGAGGACCGCCGTCTTGTCGGCCAAGCTTTTGAACTTTACCACGAGGTCTCGGGGGGGCCGCTTCCGGGGTTTGGGGATC
Organism: Pelobates fuscus; assembly: GCF_036172605.1. Classification (NCBI taxonomy): domain Eukaryota; kingdom Metazoa; phylum Chordata; class Amphibia; order Anura; family Pelobatidae; genus Pelobates; species Pelobates fuscus. Next base: position 283,428,957 of record NC_086319.1, on the reverse strand, counting down.
CGAAAGGCTGCTTCGTAGCTGAGGTTTCTGGCTTGTTTGGGTGCCAGTAAAGCTCCTGTTAGCCGCCTTAGGAGATGTGGGATCTCCTCCTCCGGGATATCCTCTGTGACTCCGCGGATCTTCAAATTATTGCGGCGCCGTATATCCTCCATTGCCGCAAAGCGTTGCTCGGTCCTGGCCTGTTGCTGTGTGAGTTCCTGGATTTCCTTCCTGAGCTCTGTGATTTCTTGCATTTGTTGCGTGGAGGTTGCCTCTACCACGTCGATGCGACTCACCAGGCCTGTGAGGGTCTGCCCGTAGCTGTGCGACATCTGCCTGGAGGATCTTCTGCAAGACTCCCAGAAGGGTTTTTAACAGTGTCACTGTTACCGGGCCTGTGTCTCCTGGGCTCGATGCCGGCTGTTGGGGTCTCGTTGGAGTTAAGCTTCCAATGGCCTCCTCGGGGAAGAAATCCTCTGAGGAGTCAGAAAAGTCCTCAAGGCCGGCGGCCATTTTGGGGCCGTATGCACCTTGCGCCTGGTGGAATAAGTCTCGTATGCTGGCCCCCCGGTTTGGGTCGGTCCGACTTTTGCTTTTTTCTTTTCCTCCCCATTGCGGTTATGGGTCGCTGGGGTATTTTTATCTGTGTTTGGGTTCCAGAAAAGCACTAATTTGCGCTGGGCAACCACGGAGCCCATCTACCCTGCGTCCGTTTGGTTCAACCGTCAAGCTCCGCCCCCTTATTTTTTTAATAGTAAATTATATGATATGAAAATAATGGTATTGTTAGAAAAAAACATTTAATGGCGAGAAAATTGGTATGTATTATGTGTGGGTACAGTAAATGAGTAAGGGAAATAAACGCTAAACACAAACACCGCAGAAATGTAAAAACAGCCCTCGTCCTTAGCGGTAAGACAATTTAAATACATGGTCTGGTCACTAAGGGGTTAAAGGGACACTATTGTCACCAGAACACGTACAGCTTATTGCATTTGTTCTGGTGAGTAGAATCATTCCCTTCAGGCTTTTTGCTGTAAACACTATCTTTTCAGAGATAATGCAGTGTTTACATTGTAGCCTAGTGATAACTCCACTGGCCACTCCTTAGATGGCTTCTAGAGGTGCTTCCTGGGGCAGTGCTGCACATTAAGCAGCACTGCCATTAGTGTCTCCACCCTCTGCGTGCAGACACTGAACTTTCTTCATAGAGATGCATTGATTCAATCTCTATGAGGAGATGCTGATTAGCCAGGGCTATGTTTGACTTGTGCTGGCTCTGCCCCTGATCTGCCTCCTTGACAGTCTCAACCAATCCTATGGGGAAGCATTGTGATTGACTCAGACCACCCCTTTTAATGATGTCAGCAGACAGGGCCAAAGCCAGCAACTGCAGACTTGAATACAAGTTTTTACTATATTTAGGGAGGCAAGGGGGCTAGATGGTGGTTTTAACACTCTAGGGTCAGGAATACATGTTTGTGTTCTTTTAAAGTGCTCAGTCACTCTACGGCTGAGACACTCATGCTGTGGCGAGCTGAAATGTGAAGCTTCATTGGAGCTGTGACTCTGATCTGGTTCTGACTTCAATACGTTTTAATTAATCTGTAATGATTGTTGATTCCTTTAACCATGTCAGCTACTTCTTGGCTTCATTGTGGCTGTAGTACCTCTGCAGATGAATTGTATTGCCAGCTGCAAAGGTAATAAGGAGTCTATGGGGTCTGTATCAGCATCTTGATGCTTTAACCATGTGCACACTGTGCAGCAATATTTAATAGAAAATTAAAATTAACATAGCAGGAGCACTATTAAAGATGAGACCATGTAAGGGAGAGCCTACGAGAGGTCTAGGAAGATAGAGGGCTAAAGCATTTTAGAGAAATGCACTGTGTGAGGATCTCTGTATTACACCTCTGTGTAATCCATCACAGTGATCCTGGCTGTGTAATATAGTTATGTGTATCTCCTTATTAACAGCTATACCTGTTGCATGGGTGTCTCTGTAGTCTACCCAACTCTGTGTATAGGTATCTTTTGGATTCTGTCCAGTTCTGTGTATTGTATCTTTATTTTGTTTCTCGTCTGTTTGTGGTATGGTTATCTCTGTATTGTAGTCAGCTCTATGTATTTTACAGATAACTGTTTTAGTGTAAGAGCATCTTCGTATTGTGCTCAACTCTATGTATTGTACAAGTATGTCTGTACTGTAAAGGGAGGAGTTAAGCTCTGGTGCAGGAGTGTGGTGCCCCACCATCTCACAACTTCACCTGATTTCACTGAATGTGAACCCACTATAAAAAAAAAAAACATACCTGAAAATACATGTTGGTCAAAAAAAAAAAAAACCAAACACAATCTTTTAGAAATTATATGAATAAAACAAAATGTGCTGGAATAGATTGCAAAATAATATTGCAGACAAGTCTGCAGGTTTCAATGAAGTGTTGCTTTCTGTGAAGTTTTGATTTCTTGTTTTCCTAACTTTATATAATCTTAATTATATAATGTTGTGGTAATTGTAGTCCAATGTATGGGTTCCTGTTTGCCATCCTTTAACTTGCAAGGTGTGTGTATATGGCTGAAGGATCATGCCATACACTAAAGGTAGCAATAAGGTTTTTTTTTTTTTCACAATTTTTTTTTTAATGTGTCATTAAAAAAAATAAAAAATAATAATAATCCTGTTATATTAAACAATAGTTTGAAGGTGACTATTGGTCTTCCCAATGAGAGCTGGAAGCTCAAGCACTCATCTTTCAACAGCCCTATGTTAAATCTAGCTCATTGTCTTTGAGTGTTAACTGATCTCAGCCAATGGGATAAGCCCTACAGTGCCAGGTTTAACTCTGTGCGGAGAGCTTCTGGCTCTCATGGAGGACAGGTGCCCAGCAGACCCGGGGTAAGTTGTCAAACCATTTGACCATTTACATTGGGATGGCGCCAGGGCACTCTTGGCACGCTGTAGTGGTTATGAAGCTTGGAATTATTATTTTTAGGATGTGCTGTGCTTCTGTAGTTTCAATTCCTATGTGGAAGAGCCTAGCTAATATTGAGTTGACTAATTTTTTCTTGATCTGTAATGTTTATCCCAGGATCTGCAGCTTTTGACTGAAAACAAATTTTCGACACCTCCGTAAGATTTTATGGGAGTGTTGAATGATTTAAAGAAGTATAAAATTGTACAGCAGCCAAAGACAAGGTTTCAATTAGTGTCATTTATTTCAAAAACAAAAATGTTAATTATTATTATTATTATTATTATAGGTATTTATATAGCGCCAGCATATTCCGTAGCACTTTACAATAGTATCAAAGGGGGAGATTTAACAATAAATAGGACAATTACAAAAACTTACAGGGACAATAGGTTGAAGAAGGCCCTGCTCAAACGAGCATACAGTCTATAGGAGGTGGGGTATGAAACACAACAGGACAGGAGGTAGCAATCAAATAAGGTGGGAGTGAAGCAGAGCTGGAGGAGAGAGTAGAGTGCTGCCCTTTAGGAGAGAGCAAGGGAAAGGTATGTGAGGTAGAGGTTACTCTGGGAGGCCATAAGCTTTCCTAAAGAGATGTTTTTGAGGCACTTCTTAAATGACTGAAGACTAAAGGAGAGTCTGATAGTGGTAGGCAGGCTATTCCAAAGGAAAGGAGCCACCCGCGAGAAGTCCTGCAAGCGTGAGTTAGCCATATGTGTGTGAGGAGCTGACAGGAAAAAGTCATGGGCAGAATGGAGACACTAAGAAGGGGCATACCTGCGGATCAATGAAGAGATATAGGAGGGGCTAAAATTGTTCAGTGCTTTATAGGTATGGATTAGTACCTTGAATTGACTCCTATAGGATACAGGAAGTCCGTGTAAGGACTGACAGAGGAGAGAGGTGTGAGAGGAGCAACATGAGAGGAAAATGTCTAGCTACAGCATTTATTACAGACTGTAGCAGGGAAATACGACTTCTGGGAAGACCTATTAGGAGAGCGTTAAAATAATCCATGCAAGAGATTACTAGAGAATGGACAAACTCCTTAGTAGCATCTTGCTAAGAAAGGGGCGGGTGCAGGCTATGTTTTTAAGATGGAATCTACAGGATTTGGTAACAAACTGGATATGAGGCTTAAAGGTGGGCCAGAATCTAATATAGCGCCAAGACGGCACGCTTGCAAGGATGGGCTGATGTGGGTACCACCAGCTTGAAGGGAGAGTGAAAGAGGAGGATCATAATTAGTAGGAAGAAGGACAAGAAGTTTGGTTTTAGAGAGCTTGAGTTTTAAAAAGCCAGAGGACATCCAATCAGAGATGGAAGAAAGGTAAGCAGTGACACGCAGAACGTCTGGGGAGGAGAGGTATATCTGGTTGTCAGTGTACAGGTGGTATTGGAATCCAAATGAGGTAATAAGTTTGGCAAGAGAGGCAGTAGAAAAAGAAAAAAAGAAGAGGACCAAGTACAGAGCCTTGGGGTTTTCCAACAGAAAAAGGACAAAGGGAGGAGATATCATTAGAAAAGGAGACACTGAATGAGCGTTTGAAAAGATAGGAGGAAAACCAAGAGAGGACAGTGTTACAGAGACAGAGTGATTAAAGAGTTTTGAGAAGGAGAACATGGTCAACAGTGTCAAAGGCAGCAGAGTGGTCAAGAAGCTTTAGGATGGAGCAGTGCCCTTTGGCTTTAGCTGTGCTTAGATCATTAGTGACTTTAATAAGAGCAGTCTCAGAGTGGAGGGGGCGGAAGCCAGACTGAAGAGGGTAAAGGAGAGAGGGGAAATTGAGGAAACAAGCCAGACGGGTAAAGACAAGTCTTTACAGAAGCCTTGAGGAAAAAGGGAGCAGGGATATGGGACGATAGTTAGAAGGGGAGGACGGGTCAAGAGATGTTTATTTTTTATTTTTTTTTAAGATGGGTGTTCATTTCTGTGGGTAGCATTTAACTGAAACTCTGCACATAAAGTCTTGATCCATCATGACAACTTCAATAAAGTGGTCATGGTGCTTGTAGTAACCCTTTAATGTTTTGCCATGTTCTAGGTAAAACAAAGTTTGTGATAAAATGTACCATTATGTATTTAATTTGCAAACAAGTCTTTGTTACTGAATTGAGGAGTCAAAGACCAAGAAGTCTGGAGGACCAGATGTTTGGTGAGACAAGTCTAAGGAATCCAATAAGTTGGCCAACCTTAAGTCTATATTATTTGGTCTAGGTGCAAACTTAGATAAACATATTGATGTAAACAAAGTAAGACAAAATGTCTTTGATATCCGTTTAATTGTTTAAATCGGAACCTGCATGCTTTTGCTTGTGCAAAGAGTTTATTCTGCCCCCTGAATGGTTGAGAGTGGATGATGATTTGGTTTGGGTTAGTGTTGATTGAAATTTCACAGTTCTCATTGTATTCTTTTCCCCAACCAAAACCCATTTTCATCCATTGTGCAGTCTGTTATCTCCAAACTTGCTTTTTTTTCTAAGCCTGGGGTAGACAGTCACAAGGCTTACATGCTTCAGCATATTCTTATGCTTCACCAACATCTGTAGAGCCTTAGACTGCCTGCCCCAACCTTAAGCTATGCCACTCTAGCATTCAGAGGTCTTTGTTTGAATAATATAATAGTTGATCATCTAACCCTACAACATGCTTTTTATCATATAGCATGTTTCCTTTGAACTAGTTCAGTGCTGATTGACACGGCCAAAAGGCAGCAATGCCCCATTGCTTCTCTTCCTTGCTTTGCTTGTACGTAGACATTTTAACAAGCGTCTCTCTTCCGCTGTCTGAGCTCGCTGCTTCTCTCTCTCTCTTTATCTCCTACGCATGCTGCAGATGATACTAACTTCCTAACGGGCTTTGATATGCCGGACGAAACAGAAAAAAGGGCTGATGATGAATTTGATCCTATTCCGGTTTTGGTATCCAAAAACTCCCAAGGTAAGCTGGAGAAGGAAAGTGATAAATGATGTTTGAGGGGTGGATAGTCAATTTACGATACTTGGTGTCCCCTTTCTAAAAACCCTGAAAGGCTATAAGTTTCTAAAAATGAAAAGCAGTACTTACTTTTCTTCCGGCACCAACATGATCTGCGATTTGTGTGTGACACCTACTTCTAGCTTCCTTCCTTTTTCCGTTTGCCTCCAAGCAATAATCCCGGCTTGGGAATGCTTTACCCCACCGGCGAGATCCTTCCACATGTAGCTGATGCACAAGCTTGATTGCCATAGGATCTGTATTTGACACTTCAGCTAGTACCGTAGTATAGTCACTGCAACTACAGCACGTTTTGTAGTTGCTGTGCTGTAAAGGAGAAAAACTCCTGTAAGAGGCTTCCCCTGCTCTACCCTGTCTATTAGTTGTTGAAATGCAGTCGACATTATTATTATTAATATTATTATTATTGGCATGTAAATAGCATCAACATATTCTGCAGCGCTTTACAATATTATAAAGGGGAAAATGTAACAATATATAAGACTATTACAAAATGTTACAAAGCAATAGGTTCATGAGGACCCAGCTTAAACAAGTTTACAATCTAGAGATAGACCTTTGTCTAAGAAGTGATTGCGAGGTAGGAGTCGACTTGTGACAAGATTTTTACACTGCCATTTATGGGATACTAATAAAAATATAGAGTATGCTGAACCCCCCTCCAATAATTTACTTTAGAAAGCAATCTCAAAATTCTGCTTCTTTAACCATATGAACATTTTGTAGCTGTTTAAGGCCTGCAGTTGATTTATTTATTCTAACTTTTATGTGGCTGAGTGTGCCTGCAAATTGCAACCTGTAACTCCACTTTCATCTGTAGCACACAATAGATGTTTATTTGCATTTTATTGCTGATCCTGTTGCTCAATATTTCCTTATTCTTCTGATTTTGTCCCTGTCTCTGTTCTCACCAATATACTGAACCACTGTCTCTCCCCCTGCTCTCTAGGTCCTCACCCTAATAACAACAGTGGGAACTCTGAGTCCAGCCTACCAAACATGACCAGGTCTCTTCTACTGGTGGATCAGCTCATAGACTTGTAAACTGCACAAGCGCTAGCAAAATCCTCCTCTCTCTCCAGAGGAAAAAATACCCTGCATATATATATATATATATAGATAGATATATATATGTACATCTCTTAATTTTTTATTTGATCCTTCTGTGTACATCAGTATAGTGTGGATCTATTAAGGAGCCTGTGGCTGACTCTGAATACATATCTTTGCGCCTTTCTTGTCTTGTACAACCTGCTTCCATCTTAAGAAATAGACACCTATATGAGGAGGACTGAGCAAGAGGTAGAAGGTGGTAGGTGAGAAAGGAATCCCTTTCTGCTCCAGATGAGGATATATTGATGCTCTTTGCTATTTTTCAATGAAATCGTTACTCTGTCTTACAAAGTCGAATGTTAAACATAGATCAACAATGGAAATTGAGAGTATTCTGAATTGTAACAACAAGATAACTTAGCAGCAGCTCATTTATTTAAAACCAACCTATTTTGCAAGAGGTGGGGCGTCCCAGAGGCAAACTTCCGTCAAGTAAATTCAAGGGAAACCCCTTTTCCCCGTTAATTCTGGAAGTTTGAACATTTTTGGAAAAAATATCAATCTGTAGAAAGTTATTTTACAACTCTGAGTGGCCTGTTATAAAAAGCGATGCAGATTTTGCTGTAAAATTATATTCTCTCCTTGATTATTGTGATGTAAAAATCCAGAACAGAGCCAGTCGTGGTGCCGTAATCACATAGCAGCTGCCATTGTGGCTTGGAATGACTACCAAAATCAAAAGGTTTTGGATCAGTCATTACAATATCCGGCAGAAACCTTAATTAGTAGGTACAATATTCCCATGAGGTGCTTCAAGTTAACTGCTTAGACTTTGGATTTTGTACTTGAAGGACTATTTCCTTTTTTCTTTTCTTTTTTTTCTTGTAGCATAGTACAGTTGCTGTGTGTCTGCAATGTTACTAGACAGATGTCCACTGCATCTTGCATATGTGTCAGAAATTCCAATGTAAGTTATGAGGACAATGTGGTCCCTTTGTTGTGTTTAAAGAAAGAGTTAATGTTTGCTGCTGTAAAGTTCTCCTGATTTCGGGATGTGAAGCGTATACTAGCTTGAAGCTGATTTAGAAATAAATCATAGAACATTAAAGGTTACATGACCTTACTATGAATGTATGGAATGATATGGTTAGAGCAGGGTCAAAATAAAATAAATACAGATTTATAAGGTGTGTGAATGCGGGGTTTGTATTAATGACTAAATGTACAGAGACACAGATGAGCCGACAGGGTACCCATTATATCATCAATGTTGGTTATTTGTAACTAAAGCATATGTCTGTAAAAGAAATGTAATGTATCACATATCTTCCTTTTTGAGATATACATATAATGCCTGTTTAAGCCATCCTAATTTTTTTTGGCCCTAGAGAATGAAATATAATGAAAAGTAAAATAGCACAAAAATGTCATCAATATATCCGTATATTCTACAGCACGTTTGTGCAATCAGTTTAACCTTGAATTCAATGAAGATCTTCTAGAAAACGGCATTTAAATATAGAAAAAGAGTTGGGTGCAATGCTATACTAATCCTCACTTATAAGTGTTTCTTAGATTTAAATTACCGTAAATAAAATGGAAATTCTAGAAGAAAATACTGGCTCTGCAAAGAGTAAAGCAAAATCTATAAAATTCACTTGCAGTATTTTGCTGACTGAGTGCTAATAACTGCAGAATTGGCACTATGTATATTTGATATCCAATAATCGCATATACCTCTGACTGTTTTTCTTTACATGGGGAAACCTATCTGCCCCTACTATGTATTTTATTTCCTTTGGTTTATGTATTATTATTTTATTTTATCTTTTGTTATATATATTTTTTAAACTTAAATTGGTGTTTAAAGCTGTATTGGTGCGTGTATGTCTCCTGCAAGAAAAGCATATTCTATGTCTGTACAGCAGTTAGTGGGAGCGTTTGAAATATATGTGTATACTGTGCACATCATTCACAAGGTGTACAAATTGTTAGGGTGGAATTTATCTGTATGTTTAATGGTTACCCCTTTTCAATGTGATGGAGTTTACGTCTGTAAATAGGACTCTCGGTTTTGAGTGTTCGAAGAACCTCCTGTATACACCTGGTTTCTACCTGTGTCCAATACACAAATCTTGCTTTCTTCTATATCGTATCAAATAACTTGTTCTCTTCTTGAGAGCATTTATCATTGCTGTAGAAAAAAACAACAAACTTTAGTGAAGTGATTGGTAGATCTTTGACTTGTGTATATATAAATATATAAATATATTTCTGTTATTTTAGTCCATTTGCCTTCTCCAGTACAGAATTATTGCAGTTTGTCTTTAGGTTTTCAGAATAATTAAAAAAATAAAATAATGATAATGTAAAAATGACTGGCATATGAATCCTGCACATTTCCCAATTGTATAGTAGAATCTATTTCTGTGAATTAAAGGATTTTAAAGAATGGTTTCTGAACTCAGATTTCACTTTGATCCCACATGATGTTGTACTGGTGTACTTGTGTCAATAGTGGCATTTTTGTTTCACATCTGCAAGTGACTTCACAAAACTTTACAGACATAGACTGTTAAAATTTTTTACAGAATTTAATTTGTGAAGTCCAGAATATTGTATTAAATTATGATTTGAACCTAAACCCAGTTTGTAGTTAAAACAAAATCATAAACCACCATATAACAATCTGTTTGGGTGAGTAGCTTGTGTGAACTAAATCTGATAACTGGGAGTGTATGTAAAACATTGCCAGAAGGGTTAACATTGATTCAACTTGGCCGGATACCCATTTACCATTTTGGCCCCATTTCTGTTCAATTTCTAGCATGCATTTTATTTTTTATTGGCAAATTTGATTTATTTATATATATATATATATATATATATATATATATATATATATATATATATATATGTATATATATTTATTTAATTTTTTTGTTATTTATGTTATCTTTGTCTTTAAGTAATAAAAAATCTCAAATGGAAAATGGACAAAAATATTTTGAATACATGAGGCTTTGGGGACTGGGCAATCATCTGTTCTGGGTTTATTTTTTTTTTATTATTTTTTTTGGACGGGGTGGGTAAGAGGGGTGAGTTAAAACAGTTTGACAAAAAAACAGATGGACAGTTCCCAGTGAGTCCCTTTAGCATAACCACTATAATACACTGTGATTATGGAGTTTAATATATTGAAAGTACTTTTTTCAATCCATACACGGTTATGGAAAGGCATCACAGTATTTAGTGGACATTTAAACATTACATGATCAAGAGGCGTAATTAGATTAGTTGATGTCCTATGCATACATTTTAGCACACTTTATGAAACAACAAATGGGATTCTAGAAAGGAAAATAGAGTGGAGGAAAAACAAAAGTGAAGGAAACTGTGGATTTTGTAGACTGAAGAGGAGGTGGTGCCCTTAGTCCACAAGAAAGTCATGGTCTGCTGAGTCAAAGAGTCTACGAACAGCAGCCTCGTTGAGCCATGTGTAATCAACTAGGACTTAGAAGTAGAGACATTAACTCCATATAATGCACTAATCCTGTTGGTTTTGCCCCCATGTGCCAATAGATGGCACCATAGGGAATAATTCTAACTTCCAACAGTTGTTTTGTTTTGTTTTTTGCTGAAAAAAGCACATTCTTTGGTTAAATGGTCTCTGTAAGCAACAAACTCCTTCAGCTGTCTGAAGTAGTAACGGTGCAAGGTTCAGATCATAACACACTCGATTTTCAAAGCTTCTGAGATAATGAACTTTGATTTGAAATGTGTAGCTTAAAGAGACACTCCACTGCCCAATTACAAAATAAATCAAAATCACTGTTTTGTAGATACACCCCGAATAAAAATTCATAATACATTTTTTCATTGGAGTTATATCTAAAAACAGCTAGAAAAAAACTGCATATCTCGTCTGCTGCCTTTGCAAGCTCTCCCCTTCTAACCCCGCCTACATGTTCTATGGCTTTCCAATCACAGACTTCGAAAATTGCAGTTCAATGAGACGTCTTAGCAAGGCAGGTGCCATGGGCAATTGCTGCCTCTGGAGTTTAGCTTCACTGAGCTAACCAACTAGGAAGTAACATAACCTGTTTTCTGCTTGAGAAGCCAGGAGGTGAAACAAGTATACTTTATAAAAGTGAAAATTTCTATTGAAATCTGTCCTATTTCTAAAATTAAAAAAAGGATACACTCTTCACACAAAGCTTTTCAGCAAGCTAAAATACTTTAGGAGTCTGGTGTGTCCCTTTAACCCCTTAAGGACACATGACATGTGTGACACGTCATGATTCCCTTTTATTCCAGAAGTTTGGTCCTTAAGGGGTTAACCATTCCCTTGACTGATAGGCCAATTTGCCTTGTTGATTACATTAATACATTTTGTTCTAGTCTTATACACATCTTAGGGTGAGCTCTAGTTCATTTTTCTCAAGGTAATGATTCAGTGGCAAGCAGAGGGGAAAATCTTAACCAATTGCTTTAAATTCTTTACTGTAGATATCTGCAAACTGCACTTTTAGTGATGTTCATCCAAGATGTAACTGATGGCTACTTGAGTACCAAATAGAATGCGTTTCACAAACACCCACAGTACAAAAGAATAGGTTGTGGGGATATTTATGGGTTAATAATAGTAAACAGTTGAGAATTGCCCACTATTTCAATTCTCAGATCCCAAAGATCGTTATTGTGTAAGTGAAATGTATTCCATATAAATAAAATCACAATTATTTTTTTTATAAAAATAGATAAAATTTATTGTGACAATTTAAATAATAATAATATGTAACATGCGTGATAATAATCAATTAATATTTAGTATAACATGGTATGTAATACAACGGCAATACATTCCCCAATGGTTGACAATGATTTATGATAGTACTTCACAGAGAAACAAAAGTGAAACTTACACACACAGAGCTTGCAGCATAAGGCCATAAAACTTGGCTAACCGTTAGAATAACCCTTTCAATGCTGGTTAGATCTTTTTGGACATATAAGATCTATTCTCATGTAATTTTAAATAAAATAACATTTAAACCAGCTCATTAGTCATTTCCTGGAACCATCCAATAAGGGTAATCTACCATGTTCTATAAGCAGAATTGTAACTTGCCTAAACAGATATTTTATCTTATTTTAGAGCAAATCAATACACCTGGATAAATATCACGATATGCTAACATGTGATATGTCACATTAATATATATAATCCTTTCTATCTGCAGAATAGAATACTTAATTATATATTCTTTAGTAACTAAGATTTCTAAATATCGAAATCTGATCGTGATTTATCCAGTCATATATCATGCTATCAGAAAATTTTAATTAATTTAGATTAATTAAATGAAACCAGTATAATTACCAGTTAGGTAGATTTTCTCATCATATGAGTAGGTAGTCTCAGGAACTGAATGGATGTGTGATGGTGTGTAAGAAATTCTGAGTGTCCTGGAGTGGATATCTGTCATTGATTTCTCTGCATTGCCCCCGACTGCTCACCTCTTTGCTTCTTTTTGCATTCCTCTTTCTTCCCTTTGTCTTAACATTTAAAGGGAAAATTCACTAGGTGATAGACCAATAGAAAACTGGAGGTGTAGTTACCTTCCAGATAGCAATTTAAGTATTTGGTCTATAGAGGGCAGTCTCGTCCCACTAAACATTCCTATCAAGGAAAGAGTTAACTTTCCCTGTTGGCTATTTTGACGTCATTTAGCTTATCTTTATGGTTATCTATAACTTAAGTTTTCTGTCAGTACAAAGAGTTTCTTTAAATTTTCTTCAGACAGTGTGTCTCCAATTCCTGCCTTTAATTTCTAATATGACAGTTCGTAAACTAAGTATGACCCATAACTCACAATGGGATCTTATACAATATCGAAAGTAAAATTAAATTATTTAATCTTCTCTGTCACAAATGTCTGGGTTTAGAATTGATTATATTCCATTAGCATTTAGACAGTTTGTCCATCCCCCGTTCTCATTTCTTATCAATTTGGTTTGTATATACTAAGCAATCCTTAGCTTCTGGCAAAGTGGTTAGTTTTACAGAAGGGAAATAAATCTTGTGTCTTTTGTTAGCTAGAAAATAACAAAATGGAGTCTGCTCTGTTCAGAGTGACTCAGGCAATATACACTTATAATTTCTATCATAGCACAAAATGTCTGCCGATATAAATACCCTGACAAGGCAACATTTATTACACACATGTACATTGATAGGTTGGTGGTGTTGCTATCCCTGAAATCCCAGTAAATACATGTAGAACAGTGATTCCCAACCTTTTTACACTTTAGTACCCCATGGCACCCCATTTCCATAAATTGTACCCCTCATATTTGTGAAATGTTTGTTGCTGTTTTTTTTATTACAATTTTTATGCTTTTCTCTGCCCCAGACTCCCTGATTTTCTGCCCCTGGCTCTCCCTGCTTCTCATTGTGCAGATAGACATACCGACACAAATTCAGATAAACAGACACACAAACTAACACATGTTCAGATACACAGATACAAACACTGATACAGACACACAAAGATGCACAAACACACAGATCCAAGCAATAACGCACTCAAACAGATACACACACTGACACATGAGGATACATAGACAAACAGATCCAAAAACACACACAAAGATAGTTACAAACACTGACAAACATGCAGATACACACACACACACACACACACATTGACACACATATAGATGTACAGACACACGGATTCACATACTGACAAACATGCAGGTGCACAGATACAAACACTGATATACATGCAGATACAAACACCGACACACATACACATACACAGATTCAAACACTGACATATATACAGTTGTACAAACACACTGCTACATATCTGACACATACAAACACTGACACATATACAGATACAGACACACCTACAAACACTGACACACATACAGATAGACACACAGGCTTACATAAAGATGCATCAACTGCCACGTATACAGATGTACAAATTCAAACACTGCCACACATGGAATACACAGACACTCAGATACAAAAAATGACACACATGCAGATACAAATACAAGCAGATACAGACACATGGGTGCAAAAACTGACACATACAGTTGTAAAAACACACAGATACAATGACACACTCACACAGATACAATGACAAACACACACATTCAGATACACAGATACGCACACTGACACGCATGCAGATACGCACTCGCATAATGACACATGTAGATATACAGACACACAAACCCTGACACACATGCAGTTGCACAGGCACACTGATGCACATACTGACACAAATGCAGATACAGAGATGCAAACATTGATACACACACTGACATACATGTTGATACAGATACAGACATACAGCTACACATACTGACATACAGATGTACATATACACATTGCCACACATGCAGATACATTGATGCAAACAGTTGCACATACACACTGATACACACACTGACACACATACAGATGTATAGAAACACAGATACAAATACAGATGTACAGACAAAGATACACATATTGACACAGATACAGATACAGATACACACACTGGCACACATACAGATGTGCATATCCAAATACTGAAATGCATGCAGATGCACATACATACTGATACACATGCAGATAAACCGATCCAGACACTGACACACATACAGATGTACAGACACACAGATCCAAGCAATGATAGTCACACAGATACAAACACTGACACATATACAGTTGCACACAGATCCAAGCTACATACACACTGACGCACACACAGATGTATAGACGCACACTTCCATACATGCAAATACAGACACAGATGCAAACACTGACACACACACTGATGCACATGCAGATGCACACACTGACGCATATACAGATACACATACAGATGTAAAGACGCACACTTCCATACATGCAAATACACACTCAGGTGCAAACACTGACACACAGCTGCACAGACACAGATGCAATCATTTCATAATGATACAAGTTGCAAAGACACAGATGCAAGCACTGACACACATACAGTTGCGCGCGCACACACACACACACACTGACGCACATGCAGATACACACACACAATTCTAGCCACCCTCTAGTTTCTTAACTTGTAGGTGCTGGAGTATGGCTTCCATGGGTGGGGCTGATGGGTGTTAGAGTCTCGCTCCTCCTCTCCCTCCCTCTCTTAGCTCCCCGTCCTGTGCAGCAAATTCTATTTGAGCTGGGAGGAAAAAGCCAGCTTACTCACCTCCTCTGGCACTCCGTGCAGGTTAAAAGGGACCTGGTCACACTATTAAAGCGCCCCAACGCGTGTCCAGGCCCCAGGTGGCACTAAGTGCATGGGCCACCCGATGGACCTTCACATTTGCGGTGGCTATTACCGCGGCCATTTCCAAATTATATTTTTTGTTCTTGTTCTCCTGGGGGTATGCGTACCACGGATTGGAAACTCCTGATGTAGAACATTGACCTTAAAATAAAAAAGTAAGATAAGCGCTAATTGAAAATAAAATATCAAGCTTGCCATTTGAACACATGTTGATGCCTGTTTGATTTATTGCTATCTTTTGTTACCTATGTGAGTAAATTAGATATTTGCAAGCATGCAACCCATCCATGCTGGAAACTCTTAGGTCTATAGTGCAGTTTGTTTCAAACAGTTTGCCATGGTAAACTGGTATGCCACACGCCACTAAATGTGTGCCATGGACACTCTGACTTCAGGGCTGTGATTGGTTGAATGCAACCCTAAAAATGTGTTTCATTGTTTTTGTTTTT
Source organism: Pelobates fuscus (assembly GCF_036172605.1). Classification (NCBI taxonomy): domain Eukaryota; kingdom Metazoa; phylum Chordata; class Amphibia; order Anura; family Pelobatidae; genus Pelobates; species Pelobates fuscus. The sequence goes on along the minus strand of NC_086319.1, from coordinate 283,413,167 downwards.
AAAATTGGTCTCAGCCTAGGAATTTGGATCCAATCTGGCAATTAAAAAAGCAGTCACATTTCAGTATTTCATAATGATACAATTTTGTATGGAATTGAAAGCCGTCTGGGCACTTCAAAGGTTCAATGCAAAGGCAAATTTTTATTGAAGCAGATGCAATGTGTAAATTGATGATGCAATGATGAAATACTGATTCTGACTGCGTCGAAATTTCACTTAATTTCCAAACCAATTTAAAGATACCATCAGATAAAGTGGTCACGCAGGATCCTCTATAGACTTCAGTGATGTACTCTCACGCGTTCACAAGAGTACATCACTGACGCAGCCTCAGGATGTGAAATGGATGCACAGAGAGAAGGTGTCTAGAGACCGTTTCAGGTAAGTACAACTGTATTCCCCTACACTACGCAGACACCAGACCATCGCCGGAGATGTCACTTCTGGGGGTGTTTGCAAAATATGCAATGTCCCCAAAAAGTGACAGATCTGCTTTAATTAAAATGAATAAGGTTGTCTCTCTTAAGGCATCCATCAACATTTAGAAGATGCCAACGAAGGTAAAAATTAAAATATAGTTGTTCCTTAAATATTTCTCTTATTAAAGTGTGCCTTGGTCCAAAATAGGCCAGGAACCTCTGCTTTAGTGGACATAATGAGACCCTATTAAATTTGCTATTAATATACTTGATTTAATTCGATGTGCATCCTGCTGTAATGGGCCATAGCTTCTAATAATCCTAAAATTGAATACACATATGGATTTATCAGTACCAGGAGGGTGTTTATTTTTTTATCCTCTTCTCCGGAAATATGATTTAAAGGGATACTATAGGCATCAAAACAACTTAAGCTTAACAAAGCGGTTTGGGTGTATAGGTCAGGCCCCTACAATTTCACTGCTTGATTCTCTGCCATTTAGAAGTTAAATCACCTTTGTTTCTGTTTATGCAGTCCTAGCCACACCTCCCCTGACAGTGACTCCCACAACCTGTATGAAAAAAAGTTTTATTTTCAATCACATGTTAACTTGCTTTAGAAGTTTTTACCTCATGTTCTGTAAATTAAACTTTGAATATCTAGGTTCCTTTTCAGGAAGTGTTTCGGAAGGCTGTGCAAGTGGGGTGTGGGTGGGACTGTATAAACAAAGTGATATAACTCCTAAATGGCAGATAATTGATCAGAGAGAGTGCAGGTGGATGGTTTACACCCCAAAACCGCTTCATTAACCCCTTAAGGACACACGACGTGTGTGACACGTCATGATTCCCTTTTATTCCAGAAGTTTGGTCCTTAAGGGGTTAAGCTAAAGTTGTTTGAGTGCTTATAGTATCTTTAACCTATACATTGTGCAGGTCAAAGAGGTGGTATATCATTATCTAACATTGCTTACATGCACACTTTAATACATTTAGGACTGAATACAGATTTGCAAGTTTATTTTATTATTTAGCTTAATTTTGTAAATGTAATTGAAAAGACTCCAACAATACGTGTTAGGGTCTTTCTTATCTCTTGGAAATTGTTTTTAATAATACGTGATATTTTTTTTTTTATTTTTTTTTTACCTCCAGTCTTTTATTTTTTTTACTTTGACTTTAATCATTTTATTGATGTCACTAATTTCACTAGCTTGCTAATATTTTCCCCAAGGTAAGCCATGTTATTTGTACATACGTGCATAAACTGTTTATTGTATGTGTAAATCTACTATGGATTTAGTATGGACATGTAGGCATGTGTGTGTATCTGTGTTAGTATGTGCATATATATGTGTGTGTGTGTGTGTGTGTGTGTGTGTATATATATATATATATATATATATATATATATATATATATATATATATATATATATAATGTGTGTGTATATATGTTGATATATTTAAGAAAGACTCATGAACTGTAGAGTGACTAGATTTCTCCTGCTAGGATAATTAAGTAAGGACCATAATTTAATGTAATCAACATTTTCTTATACATAATTGGTTAAATGGTCTTACTATAGTAACGTGTTTCACTGTCTTACTTTGTATATCTGTGTAGGTAATATTGCAAAGAATGTAAGGTGTTATTTTTTGCATTGTTATAGGTCTTCAGCGAGAGCCTCAAACGTTTCCACTTGGAAGTGATGTGCATCAGAACATCCTCGGTTCTGCAGGATATCCAGTGACTGTTGATAGTACCCATATTCTAGAGTTAAAGACGGATACTCCACCAAAGGGTCCCTCCATTAGCAGTTCCATTCATAGCAGTGAAGAAGAAGGCACTGATCATGAATCAGATCTGTTGGACTGCAGCGGGTCACGACCTCTGTTAATGGAGTCTGATGAAGAAGACGGCTCAAAGAAAATCAAGAATGCAGTATTTGGAAATTTTTCCCAAGAGACAATTCCTACCCTGAACTCCCAAGTGCACAATTTAACAAAAGTGGTGACTTTGGGATCTGCAGAAGGGTCTGCACAAGATATAAATATCTTTGCCACTACACCCTTCATAGGTTCAAAGGTACCCCAAGACGACTCTGATATTTTTACCAAAGCTCCTTTTGTTGCTAAATCAGCCTCTACATTGGGCCAGAATGAGGAGCCTGATGTTTTTCTTAGAGCTCCTTTCTCTAGGAAGATAAGCATAGATGAAGCAACTCCAAACATTTCACCACATGCTGTTCCATCCCTTGTAGCCCTTGATGTGGCATCAGTAGGTAATGCTACATTCCGAAACGTAGACTCTGCAGTGGGCACACCTTCGATGAAGACCTCTTATACCACTGGAAACCTCTACGCACATTCCAGCAGAATGGCTGATACAACAGAGTCCTCTCTGTTTACAAATGCTTTAAAGTGCCCACCCAGTGCAGAAAATCACAGGATCCCAGGATCTGATGTTTCACCGGAAACCGTGTTTGGGGCTGTTGTCACAACACCTTTTCGTCCTCAGTCATTGTCTAAGTATTCCCGACACTACAGTCCTCAAGATGGACAAAACATGGATGCTCAACCCATTGCTGCTTACAAAATAGTGTCTCAGGCTGCAAAAGTCTCTGTTGCTGGATCTGTTCCCATACCCTCTATGACTTACAGGACTTCAGAAACTTCCAGCTCTGATCCTTTTGATGCTGCACCCTTCCCTTCAAAATCTGGCAGACAGAATCCATAAAATTAATTGTGGTGATGATGGCTGTAGTTCTAAACATTCACAAATAGAATCCACTCCGGCTATGGTCCCCAACCTGTCAATTTATTTGGAAGCCAGTGTTGCAGTACACTTCCTGTATATTACTTTCAATGAATATTAATGTTTACAAATGAAGACCCAAAGTTGTATTAGTTTTCATTTTTCTCTATCTGTCCTCTTGGCAACGGCAGCAATCAGGAGAAAGCTTACTTTTTTTATTCATTTTCTTTACTCAGTGCAAGGAAAACTGAAACCTGTTACCTCGCGTCATCGATTTTGTAGGATTTGAGTTAGTCATTTTGTTTTTAATTGAGAAGTATTCCATAAAATAAGCAGCTTCGATTTGTAAATATTAATATTCCATTATTACCCTGTTCCTGCTTTTACCTGGCATGTTGATAGAGCAGGGATGTCAGTAGATCTTCTCATTTTTTTGATGAAGCACTATAGGATCGTTGGTTGTTTTCGTTTCTTTCCTTTTTTGTGTTGTCTGCTCCTTTAAGTATATTAAGCGCTTATATTGCCCTGCTAGAACAGTGTTTAAATCACTTTTTTTTCCATTCTATTTCCTTTTCTTATTTGTGGATCAAAATAAGTGTTACGGTTGGGTCTTAGATTTTGAGGTGCCTTATATATAGAGATGGAACAGTTTGTCCTAATATTTTCGGATTAACGTAAATTGACAACCCAGTGGCAAACTGCCAATATAGAGTCGGAAATAGCTCAGTTTAAAAACATTTTTTCAGCTAAGCTATTTTAGCCTAAATTCTGCAACTTGGTATATAGTTCTCACTGCTTAGTGAGTTAAGATCTAAATATGGGATGCCGGAGATCCTGAAAATGTGATGACGATTAATTTCATCTCAGCCTTAGAATTTTATTGCCATTCTCATTGTATATGTGCTTTTTTTTCCCTCTAGCCAACGTTTTAATGTATTAATAGAACTTGAAAAATGAAGTCCTGCGTAGCACAATGTGGATTCCATTCTTCTACACACTCAAAGCACCCAACAATATAAAACCTGTTTCAGTTGGAACAAAGGAGTGACAATGTAGCAGCTTCTTAGACTTTATTTATGTAGATCAATGTGTAACATGCATGTGCATGCATATACTGTATGTGTAATGTAAATTACAGCTGAAGCCGAAAGCAATCTCCTGCCATCAAATCTTACTTGTATGTCATGGACAAATCATCATTTTGGACACGTCCCAGAGAAGCATATACATAGATGCATTTCTCTATTTATGGAGAACTATTGCAACTTCATCTTTTTCAGAATCATATCTTTCGTATAACCCCTAATATGGGGAGAGGGAATATATTTTTTAAGGACAGTCCGGGTAAGCATAGAGTTATTGCTACTCTCTGATGGGTATTAGTTTCTAAAACTATATTATCTGAGTATGTTTACCTAGGTTTATAGTAGATCTGAAGGTATGCATGAAATAAAAGGACACATTTTCTTTAACTATCTGCTAAAACGGAGAGCCAGAAATTTATTAGGCAAAAATTTGCTGTTGACTATATAGATTTGAACTTTGAAAATCAATTAGCTAATTGAATGTGTACCATATCACTTGACACTTTTCATTTCTTTCAGTTTACTTTAACCCACTAAGATTATCATTTGGTTCAGTTTCTTCAAGTTCCTACAAAAAGTTATTAAACAATAAGTCTCACCTTCAACAAAACGTGTGATAATCGGAGGTGACTCCTTTCTTGTGTAAGTTTAGCGAGTGTAAAGAGGATCGGTAACTAAAGGGCATACAAAGCTTCTAAAGCATACAACATTGGCAGGCTTGCACTGTTATGTAACTGACACTTATGTGGAATTAACAATCTGAGTACACTTAAATTGAGTGTAAGTCCTTTATAACAGGAGTGGTCAGCCTCATCCTCTATCTGGTACTGGACAGTGTTCCCGCATAGCAGAGAATTTAAATGACAGTTCCATTAACAGACACCAGAATACTTGTTGACCACTTATATCCATCTGCCTTTCTAAATTCATGAATTATAAAGAATGTTCTGCATATATTAGTGGGGTGTGTGTGTATATGTATATAATACGTGTAGATTATATGTGTGTGTGTGTGTGTGTGTGTGTATACACACGCACATACAAAAAGACGTTGCACTTTAGTCAAGTAAATAATTACGTGACATATATTTTAGAAACCCCTTAAGTCCTCTACTTTAAAGAAAAAAAAATTAGCCTGGCCATCCCCCATCTTGGATGATGCGTTGCCATTCAACAGCTGGTTACATTGTTCTGTAGAGTAGGATCATACTGACCAAATTAGCCGCCTGTTTCACAAGACAGAAACAAAAACAAACCTGTAAAACAAGACTTTGTGCATATTTTTGGTGTTAAAAATTATTTGAACATTAATCAAATCAAAATCAGTTCTGCTTCACCTCATCGTGTAACAAAGAATAAGTTAAATGTGTTATAAAATAGAAGACAAATGAATCACTATTGGTGTGGCATTGCTATCCTGTAAATTCCAAACCTATTATTTATTGGACATTTGTAATCTAGTGTGGCTTTGCTCTGTTTTGGTGAGGTAAACTGTGGAATGCCCTGTCAATATACTCGGAGCTGTGGCACCTTCTTATTTTGCCCTTAGGTTGTGGACTGCTGCTTCTTCCATCTGAGAGGAACTTGAAGAAACATGTTGGTTAAAACATAATAAAATTTCAGTCACTGAATTAAAGTCTCTGCTTCTTTTATGCTTTTAGCATTAATTTAGTTGAGTAAATTATAAACAGTGGATTAACACTGCTCAATCCAGTAACGTGTAGGAACCTAATAGCAAACAATAAAATGTGCAGAAGGTAAAACGGGTTCTCATTTAACCCCTTAAGGACACATGACGTGTGACATGTCATGATTCCCTTTTATTCCACAAGTTTGGTCCTTAGGGGTTAAACTGTTTAATAAAGGAATTCTCACATCAGTGCTTACAGTTATGACCTATAACTTTTGAATTCAAATATCCAGGAGTTTGTTTATACCTCTTTACATTGGACTATCGCAGATCACATGGAATTACAAACCACACCACCAGAATAATTGTATTTATATAATATATATATATATATATATATATATATAATACCATGCAGAACATGAACATGTTCTTCCCACCCTACTATCAAAAGTGTCTAAAAATAAATGTAAACTCTATTGTTACTGTATCCTGGTTTTGTGCTGCCCTAGGCAGGACAAAACTTAGGCGTCCCCCCCCCCCGCGCCACCCCCACCCAACCCTCCCCCCCTCCCGCCTTCTAAATACTCACACACACATTCACTGACAGATACGCGTACACTAGCTAACAGAAACACACACTCCCTAACAGACACAAACACGCACTAATAGACACACACACACTCACTAACAGACACACACACACTCACTAACAGACACATACTCACTCACTAACAGACATACTCACACACTAACATTACCACACTCACTTTTTTTTTTAAATTCATCCCCCCTAGCCTCCATACCTTTGGGAATGCTGGGGGGGGGGTCTAGTGGGGCTGCTGTATAATGTCATATTCCGGCTCCCGGCATCACTCTGCCGCGTGCGAGGGAGCTGAGCAGAGCGCTCAGGGGAAAGTGCTCCCTCGCCAGCGCCGACCGCCGCCTGGTTTGTCAGTTAGCTGCAAAGGCCTTGTTTGCCTCGCAGCTAAAATGTCCCTGACTGCCAACCCATATATATTTACTGAAAAGCTATAATTACACTAATTAACCTTATGACAGGAAATAAACTGTAGCCAGGAATAATTCTATTAAATTTAAATAAGTCAGAACTGAAGACAAAGGATTCAATGTTCATTTTACATATCATTATTACAGCAGCTAAATTGCTGATAGCACGGAAGTGGAAAAAAGTACTAACCCCATCTATACGAGAAGTCATAATACAAGTAATTTGGCAAGCAAAAATGGAAAGAGGCATTTTGGTGATCGTAAAAAACCCGCTACACGCAAATAGAATATTGGGACAACTGGATAGATAAATTAGAATTTTTCTTAACACCATAAAGGGCCTCTCAAATAGAGAAATTGAATGGAACTGGGAAATAGATAAGATGAATGTGATATGTAATGTGTTGGAAATAAGGTTATATAAATAAGGTATATAGGTTAATCAGGTTTATAATAAAACTTAACAAAATAGTTGAGGACAGTAAAGGGCTCTCTCTCCCTCTACAAATAAACATAAGGTACATTAGATAAGTGAGTTTAATAGGGTTATGATAGTGATAATTAGGATAGGGATGGGAAGGGGGTGAGAGGAAATAGGGAGATATGAAAGAAGAAATATTGTATTAATGACGATAGAGAGACCTTTAAGTTACGTACACTTTGTAATAGTTTTAATAGCGCTACAATGTTAGGGTACATATCTGAAATATAAAAATGTAAAGTGTTACTTCACTGATTGGTAGAGGTGATGGTGCCTGGAGTCTGTATGTGCAGGGGGTTTGCTTTGAAGCGCACACAACAAAGATTAACCTCTCCAGGGAAACTCAACCTCTGACAGTGTCACAGGGGACTCATCTTGCTTTCAAAAAAAGTTTCTTGCTGGCTACTTTTAATCACATGCAAAATTGTCGTCTTTTTTTTTTCCTCAATATATCATATTTATTTGATTTTTTTCCTTTTTTTGTTTTTTACACAAAAAACAGTACGTTACACAATATGGTAATGCAATTTGCTAATATTACATTGTAATAGTACAATCCTGAAGTGAGCCTATATTTACAGCACAATATGTGTTAAACTCGCGGGCTGCGGTGCCGCATGCGGCCCACAAGGACCGTCCTTGCGGCCCGGCCAGAGTGTTATAGCAGAGTAGGCACCTGCTTTCCCCATATTGCAGGTGCCTACTCTGCCAATATCTACCCAGCCGGGGAGGAGGGCCGCGAGGGAGCTCATCACTGCTCCCTCGGGAGCGCAGACTGAAGTGAAGCCAGGCGCCGGAATATGACCCAAGGGAGATGCGTGCGGCCCACATAAACTTAAACCTTGTTTATGTGGCCCGTGCCACACTTTGTTTGACATGCTTGTTCTACATGAACATCATATCATCTTAAAGAAAATGCTTTGAGCCATTTCAGGAGATGTAAAAGTCAGGTGTCATATGACACCATAAAGTGTTGTTTACACAAAAAAAAGAAGAAAAAAAACAGAACCTAAAAGAAACCATAAACAGACAAAACTAAAAAAAAAAAAGTTTTTTTATTTAAAAAAAATAAATAAAAAAAAATTAATTAAGGGTAGGGACCATAACACAGCATTTTCTATCAGAGCCCAGATCTACTTATGTACAGCATACTTAACAAAAAGGACCGACTCAGAAATAAAAAGCTCTATCTACATAAGATTCCGAGTATCTCCTATTTTTTCTTCTCCTTTTTCCCATTCCCTTTTCTTTTTCCCTCTCTTCTCACTTAATTTCCTGCCTTACTTCTTTCTTTTTGCTCTTTTTTTATTACATGTGTTAGTTATGAACATGTTTCCCTATCTATGCCAACATAACTATGAAATTTACCTCTTAAGAGGTGCTCTTGGTCGGACCATGCAGATATACATCTATCTCTGAGAGGATTTTTAACTCCGACTAGGTGGACTTGGCAAATTGGCCAATTTTATTTTGAAAATGCTAACCATATGGACACTTACCTAGCCAGGACATTGAGACCCAGGTTGCGCTCGAGACCGATTACGGTCTGCACCCAGAGAAGGGTTTGGTCACCACTCCAGGGGAGATAGCATCCCTCTTCACAAGTTTTTACGGCTCATTATATAATCACCCACCTGCCCATACAGCAGAGAACGCAGACTATGAGGGTAAATTACAGCAACTTCTGCAGTCGGTGTCTTTGCCCGCCCTTGCTGATCACGAAAAATTGTCACTCAGCCGTGATATCACTCTGGAGGAAGTGTCTGATGCAATTGTGGCCCTCCCGGGTCAGAAGACTCTAGGCCCCGGAGGCTTATACGGAGCGTATTACAAGACATTCGGCGAAGTACTAGTGTCCAGATTAGTCACCTTGTTCAATGCAGCGATAGCGGGGGAGCCCTTGTCCCAGGAGATGATGATGGCCAGCATCGTGGTCCTACCAAAGGATGAGAAAGATCCCTAGATGTAGGTAGTTTTAGGCTGATCTCGCTAATTAACACGTACGCCAAGAAATTCGCAAAAAAAAAAAACATGCAACGAAAGCTAATCCACCCAGTTTAGGTCGGGTTCATCCCGGAACATCAATTAACAAACTTTGCCTGAACACTGACAAAACCCAGCCCCCCCCTCTTCTAAATCCCGGTCCATCCCCCATATATTAAACCCCAGCATGCTCCTCTACTAAACCCCTGCCCCTGTTTAAAAAAAAAAAACAACATTCACCAACAAGTAAAATCCACTCACATTGCCGCTGCCAGTATGCAACTCAGGAGTCCGGCCTCTGGAATATCCCCGATTGCGCCGTCCGCACCCTGTGCCAAAGTGGATCCTCCCTCTATTCCTTAAAACCCTGTGAAGGTGGAGCACGTCGACATCAGAATGTGACGTAGCGTTGTGTGCCCCCGTGCACCTCCAGGTCCTCCACTGTCCAGCCGCAGCAATCGCAACACTGACTGACACACTCACTGACAGACACAAACACTCACAGACGCGCATACACTCATACACACACACATGTACTCGCGGCTCGCTGGGCCGTGTCGTGGATAAATCACCCTTTTATATGTTTGATTTATCCACGACAGCCGCAAAGATATTCATTGTGGGCCGCATGCTGCCCGCGAGTTTGACATGCTTGCTTTAAGAGATCGCTGTCAATATATCTCAATACAGAATGCAGGCCCTTCTGTGTGTCTCTTTCATCCCCAGGCCCATCTGTGTGTCTTTCTCCCCCCCCCCCCCCCAAAGCCTCTGTGTGTCTTTCCCCCCATTGGAGCCCCCTGTGTGCCACACTCCCCTCCACGTCCTTCAGTGTTCCCCTCCCCTCCATGTCCTTTAGTGGTCCTCTCCCCTTCCTGTCCCTTAGTGGTCCCCTCCCTTTTCCATAGTGTTCCTCTCTTCCCTTCCTGTCCCTTAGTGGTCCGCTTCTTTCCCCTTCCTGTCCATTAGTGGTCCTCTTCTTTGTCCCTTAGTGTTCCTCTCCCCTCCATGTCCCTTAGTTTTCCTCTCCCCCCTTACCTGTCTTTTAGTGCCTCTCCACCCCCCTTAGTGTTTCTCCCCCCCTCCTTAGTGTTCTTCTCCCCTCCCTTCCCTCTCTTTGGCGGTTCCCCTCCCCCTTAGTGTTCCTTTATCCTTCCCTCCTCGGTCCCTTAGTGTTCCTCCCCCCCTTACCAATCTCATAGTGCCCACCAATCCCTTTTAGTGTTCCTCTCCCCTACCTTCCATTTCTTTTAGTGGTCCTCTCCCCCTGTCCCTTAATCTTCCTTTTCCCTTCCCTATCCTTTAGTGCCCCCTGTCCCTTAGTGTTTCTCTCTCTCCTTCCCTTAGTGGCCCGTTCCCCTCCCTAACCTGGTATGCTTCCTACCTCTTTTGTAGCGTGGCGGAGTGGAGCGCAGTACAGGGGCTACAATTTCCTGTACCTGGCCAGACTAACAGGAAGTACTCTCTCCATGAGCTCTTTCTGTCAGTCCGGCCAGGTATAGGAAACAAGCTCCTGTACCACGGTGCACTCCACTCGGCCATGCTACCCTGAGTGACTGGTAGGAGGGAATGCTGTGCGCTTCCCTCCTGCTGGGTCACTCTAACACCCCCCCCCCCCCGGCTGGTGTGCCTTTTTAAAACATATTGTTGCATGTGCTCTGAGCTGACGAGGGGAGAGAGGTGATTTTCTTTTTTAACAGCGATTTTATCTACGGAGGGAGGGGAGAGAAAGCTGCATGTTGCAGGTGCACGTTCCACAAGGGACTACATATATTATATATCGCCAGTGCACTGACAACACATGTCATTTTTGCACATAATTGACCTTAGGCAGCCCGGAACCACGTCAAGTGTGCCAGAGGCATAACTAGCCCTCAGCACAAAAGTGATTATATCTCTGGATGTGCAGTGTTTAAAGCTGAAACGCTGCACATACAAACTCCTATCACCATGACCACTTCATGCTAATGTGCATTAATCAATGCTTTCCTATGGGTATTCCGGTGACGCATTTAAGCGACCATAAGTAGACAGCCACTAGATGTGGAGTTAACCCTGAGAGGTAATTACTGCAGTTTTTCCAGAAACTTCAATAATTACATGCTCAGGGTTAAGGGACGTGGGACATTGCACCCAGACCATTTCACTTGAAGTGGTCTGGGTGCCTAAAGTGTCCCTTTAAGGGGTTAAATAAAGTGTGTGCCCCATGACAGATAGATACCTGTTAAAATATACCTGACTTGGGGGATTATTCCAATTCAGCTATATTGACCTAATAATAATAATTATAATAATGTACAGTTTAAAGAATAATTATTTCTGTTTCAGTAATATATGAAAAGTCTGGTAAGCCTCTCTAGCATTATATCTACACCTTATAGTCTAATAACTTATACATATTCAATTAATTCATACACACACAAAGGGCTGAGAGTTTAGTGGTTTAGAAATGAAGAGTCAATTGCTCTGAAAGTTAAATGACTGGTAGAGAGTGCCCTCCCTCAGTTTTACTGTCAAGACCGGCAGACTGAGGACAGCCTCTCCCAGTGACGTTTCGGGGTCCTCGCAAATCCACAACAGTCATGGCGGCTCCCATGAGCAGGTGGCTAGGCTGCGTAGCTGGCATAGGTGGAAGGTGGGTTTGTAATTATTATTGTGATATGAAGCGCTGGCTAATTAAACCGCATGACGTTGGTAATTGGAACCAGACCCTAACCCACTAAAACCTTTAAGTTCGTGGTAAAGCAAGATACAAACATGTGAGTGTGCTGTATTTCATCACTCTGGGCTCTAATGTTGCTGTGGACTGCTGTTTTAGTTCCTGTTATTGATGGGAAATGGTATTCACAACAGTGGGGTTCCAGAACTGGTCAGTCTGTTCTAGAGGAGGATCTGATTAGGACATGTGTAAAGAAGGGCAATTCAAGGTGGTATGTTATAAAGAGGTCACATGCTGAAGACATCTCTTGGAACTAATATAACAGGGAAATGCCGCCTCCCCCTTCCAAAAAAACTAAACTAAAATGTTTTTTATGTAAACTACAAGGTGGCCCATAAGTCCCTACCCATCCATATATCTTATGTAACCAGTTTATCTGTGTGCTGGATGGGTAGGGACATATGGGCTTTGTAATTGTCCTATTTATAGTTAAATCCCCCTCTCATAATATTGTAAAGCGCTACGGAATCTGTTGGCGCTATATAAATGATGATGATAATAATAATAGTAATAATGGGCCACCCTGTATATCCTTGAAAATATATACCAAGCTCACACCTGGCAGACATAACCAGGTTCCTAAAGTTTTAAGATGTTCAGAATATATTTTGTTTTATAATGTAGCTAGAACCTCATGAAGCTATAACAGACTATGCATATTTATTGAGGCTTATTCACCAAGCAGTGAGTTCACAAGTCAATCTCAAACTCTAGGCCAAAATACAGATGTTCTCTATAAATATATCCATAAAATATTTTGACCTGTTTATGGTTTAGTTAATAGACCCTTTTCTGTTTACTCTCTACTGTGATTTTTTTTATTTTTTTTTAATATGATCCACAATGTTTTTGTTTTATGCTTTTAAGATTTTACAGTCATCTGCAGAGGACACAAAAATATTCCACAGTGACACAGACACTTTATCCGTTTGCTGCAAAGAAGAAACTTCAGCTGGCACCCAAAATTTTTCAAAATCCAGGTTAGTTTGTAAACTATGCAATCGTTTGCCTCGCACTAGTTTCGGTTTTAAAAGTGTCATTTAGGTACACAATTCATGTTGGATATTACATTTATCCCATAATAACATGCATTACTACAGATCACTTTGCATTGTTTTTTTAGTCTTTAAAATAATGCAGAGAGAGTGAAATAATTATATCTCTGCTGCTAAGGTTAGGGTGAGTTAGGATACAGTAAGGGTTATTAGCAATAGGAAGTGTTATAGGAACCCACTATAAATATGTTATATCAGTGTTACAGTGCCTGGAGTTTCCTTGTGCCATTAGGGTTGGTACTTGGTCGGTATTATACCGGCACTGCCAGTCTAGGCAGGATTTGAGGCAGTTTGGTGCCACTATTGCATATGTACCATTGATGCAAAGGCAGTTATTTTTCTTTTCTGCTTAAAGGGGGGGGAAATGATTTCATACTCCATAACCTTGAAATGTAACTGTAAAAATACTATTCTTTCCCAATAAATGTGTGCACCTACTAGTGAAACTTAAATCACAGTAAGGGACTTTTGTAAATAATGGGAGAGGGACTGATCTGTAGTTAAATGTATTTCTTGAATTAGTCTGTAGTTAAGTGTATAATTGATTTACGATTTATTGTGACAAAGCTATGGTATAATGCACAGGTTCTCAACCTGTGCATTTGTGTACCCCAAGGGGTACATGCGCCAAGGCAGAGTAGGTACCTGCATGCACGGACAGTAGGTGCCAACTCTGCCTGAATGTGCTGTGTCCAGAGGGTAGAATGAAGGTGGGCAGCGAAGGAGCACTGATGTTAAGCACACTGCGGTGATGCCAGAAGTCAGGTTATGATATCACTTCAACCCCGGCATCACTAAACAGCACATGAGGGAACAGTGCTGGAAGAGCACAAATTTGACAGCAGCCACACTATACCCCTGGGAAATGAGCCCCACTGGACCACACAGAAAGATCTTCTCCAGCTCTCCCAAAGGTATGGAGGCTGGGTGGACTTACACTCACAAATTATTATTATTTTTTATGAGAGAGAGAATGTGTTTGTGTGTGTCTTTCAGGTTCCTCTGTGTGCAACTATGTGTGTATTATCTTTTCAGTTTTTGACTTTTATACTTCAGATTATTAGTTTATACACTCCTCCTTACATACACAAGGTAGCGGAGCTCCCTTTTCCCCCTGGCTGGGAACCTCCACCAAGGATTGCTTCCTAGCTGGAACCGGGGAAATTTGACACTCTTCTGCCTCAGCCGCTGTGGCTTGACTTCGGTCCTCCTGGAGCCTCTCTGTCCTGGAACAGGATAAAGAAATAGCTCTGTTTCCTTCCCGGGACTGGACGACACACAGTCTTCGGGACTATAGTCCTTACAAGGACTTTCCCTGCTGAATCCTCCACGAGCTTGAACAAGATGCTCAGCAGTGAATAACCCTTTCCCTCCCCAGTAACTAGATGACACACAGTTCTGGGAGTACAACTGATTTCTGCCTTTTATGCACAGACCCCAGCAGGGGATCTTCATACAACACAATACAAACCCCTCCCAGAGATCTCGGTGTCTGGGAGATAATTTAGTTAAATACCAGTAAGTTAATTACCGTATCTCCCAGCTACAGAGAGCCAAACATAAAAATACCCCAAAACATAATAAAAACATGCACTAACCCCACATGTACTATATCCCCAGACCTGATCTGAGCGCCCATGTTGTTTCATATAGATCCAGATCCATACAGTATATGGGAAACGCCACCAGGGTAAAGTTCTGACCAGCCGCACACGTGGTCCTATGCCCCAAATTGTTCTAGAGCAATGTGTGCTTTGGCTCTGAGGGAGCATTTGTTCCTCTTTGTCTCGGGCACCTTCCCTCCAAAAAGCACGGGTTAATGTAGTTGTTCTGGTGTTTAGTGTCTGTCTTTGCAGGCTTTTTAATGTAAACATTGCCTTACAGAGAAAAGCAGTGTTTACATTACTGTCTAGGAACACCTCTAGTGGCAGTCACTCGGGCTTCCACTGGAGGTTCCTCCTGGGTCAGTACTGAACAATGTGCAGCTCTGATGTCCAGTATCTTCAAGCTCTGCATGGATGCGGTGAACGTTCTCCATACAGATGCATTGATTCTGTGGGAAGGCATTGGATTGGCTGAGATCCTTATGGCACTTGAAGGCTGAATTATGGTGTTGTCATTAACGCCGGGTGCCAGACCGAGGTCATCGGCATACCGAAAATTACAAGTGATGGTCCGCACTCACGGTCTTCTTAAAGCTTAATGTGATAAGATACGTTTTATCACCCTGATTGACTTAGGCGCTGCATCACTTCCTCCCACAAAGAGAGGAGCGCGCGGGAAAGAAGAGTAGGCAGAGTGGAGGGGGGCTGGCCAAGAGAGCCAGACCCCCACAGGCACAGCAGCCTGTGACTGCTCACTGTTTAAAAAGAAAAAAAAAATAGTGCACCCCCCTGGCCTCCACCCCTGAGCGGCGGGTGGGGGCCCTAAAAACTAATAAGGGGGGGACCTAATGTCCTCCCCCCTGGCCCCCAACCCTGAGGGATGGGTGGGGGCCCTAAACTAGAATAAGGGGTTGGGCCTAGTGTCCTCCCCCCTGGCTCCCACCCCTCAGCGGCGGGTGGGGGCCCTAAATTGTAATAAGGGGGGGACCTAGTGTCCTCCCCCCTGGCCCCCACCCCTGAGCGGTGGGTGGGGGCCCTAAACAAGAATAAGGGGGGGGACCTAGTGTCCTCCCCCCTGGCCCCCACCCCTCAGCGGCGGGTGGGGGCCCTAAATACTAATAAGGGGGGGGAACCTAATATAAAGCCTTGCCCCGCCCTGCAATTAGGCTCAGAGCACTCTGATTGGTGGGTTTAAGCCATCCAATCAGAGTGCTCTGACAGGTAAATGAAGAGACTCACAGGTAAGTCTCTACATTTACCTGTCACAGCACTCTGATTGGTTGGTTTGAAATCCACCAATCAGAGTGCTCTGTGTCATTTTACACAGCGTGGGAAAGTTCTTTGGAATTTTCCCACGCTGTGTAATTTGACTCATAACTCTCTGATTGGTGGATTGAAAGTAACCAATCAGAGAGTTATGAGTCAAATTACACAGCGTGGGAAAATTCCAAAGAACTTTCCCACGCTGTGTAAAATGACACAGAGCACTCTGATTGGTGGATTTCAAACCAACCAATCAGAGTGCTGTGACAGGTAAATGTAGAGACTTACCTGTCAGTCTCTTCATTTACCTGTCAGAGCACTCTGATTGGATGGCTTAAACCCACCAATCAGAGTGCTCTGAGCCTAATTGCAGGGTGGGGCAAGGCTTTTTTCAGTCTGCGCGGAGCCCTCCATGGGTGAAGTTGCGTTTTTATTTTTTTTATAATTGCGTCGGTTATTATGGATTTTTATTTGCCCTTTTTTGGGGCTGAAAAAATAAGATTTTAGAAGAAAGAAAACATCGAATGGTAAGTTTTAGGGTGAGGGGGGGTAGGTAGGGGGATAATTTTTGTTGGGGGAGGGAGGGGGTTTGGGGACCCCTAGTCACCTGGGGGGGGAGGGGACATTTTTTAGGGCCCCCACCCGCCGCTCAAGGGTGGGGGCCAGGGGGGAGGACCTTAGGTCCCCCTCCTTATTAGTATTTAGGGCTCCCACCCGCCGCTCAAGGGTGGGGGCCAGGGGGGAGGACCTTAGGTCCCCCTCCTTATTAGTATTTAGGGCTCCCACCCGCCGCTGAGGGGTGGGGGCCAGGGGGTAGGGCACTAGTCCCCCCCCCCTTATTTTACTGTAGGGCCCCCACCCACCGCTCAGGGGGGGAGGACATTAGGTCCCCCCCCCTTATTCCAATTTAGGGCCCTCACCCGCCATTCAGGGGTGGGGGCCAGGGGGGAGGAAATTAGGTCGTCCCCCCCCCTTATTCTTGTTTAGGGCCCCCACCCACCGCTCAGGGGTAGGGGCCGGAGGAGGACAATAGCCCCCCCCCCCTTATTCTGATTTAGGGCCCCCACCCACCGCTCAGGGGTGGGGACTAGGGGGGAGGACATTAGGTTCCCCCCCTTATTCTGATTTAGGGTCAAGAGACCTCTACCATTATACCACCCGAATGTATCATTGCCTCCACAGTTCTTTTCTTGTCTTCTCTGCTTCTTTGTGCTATAATGGCAGCGCAGACTCAGGCACCTAGTGATAAACCTCTAGCATAGGTTGTTTATTCCGTAACTGGAAAGAAAGGAGGTACTAAGAGTGTTCCACGACAATGTGATGGCTGGACATCCAGGCATTAATAAAATGGTGTCCGTTTTCTTTAGATCATTTTGGTGGCCATATCTAAGAAAGGACATCAGAGAGTATGTGGAGCCATGTACTATTTGTGCCGTTTCTAAGGTTCCCCATAAACTACCACTTCCAATACCCAGTGTTCCATGGTCTCATTTGTCTATGGACTTAATTGTTGAACTCCCGATTTCTAAAGGCTATAACATCCTAATGGTTGTTGACCGCTTTTCTAAAATGGCACACTTTGTTCCGCTCAAAAAGATACCTTCTTCCCAAGAGCTGTGGGAGAGCATGTAACAAACAGTTGGGTATAGAATTATCATTTTCATCTTCATACCATCCTCAAACCAATGGTGCGGCTGAGAGAGCCAACCAATTGGAACAATATTTGAGATGTTTTATTAATGGCACTCAAGAAAACTCGTCTGATTTGCTACCATGGTCCGAATTTGCCAGACATAATGCAACCCATGACTCATCTGGACATAGTCCATTTTTTGTTAACAACGGTCGTCATCCTACTGTCCTCCCTGCAGTATTCTCTGACACTGCTATTCTCGTTCTGGATGACCATCTCACATGTATACGTGAGACTTGGACAAAGGTCCACACGGCTTTGGAAACAGCTGCTGCTCGTTGCAAAATGCATGCTGATAAGAGGCGTGTTGCCAATCCTGGTTACCAGGTGGATGACAGGATATAGCCCTCCACACGCAATATTAAACTCAGGGTTCCTAGCATGAAGTTTGCACCTAAGTTTATTGGCCCCTTTCGAATAATTTGCATTCCAAATAGGACACGAGTGCATATTGACCAGCTGTGAAAATTCCAAGTTGGAAAACTGAAATGCGCACCCTCCAAATAAGGTCTTTTAGCCCCAGAGAACCCAACACACCTATACATGGGTGGTATCACTGTACTCAGGATATGTTTCTGAACACTTATTGGGGTGTTTTTTGGCAGTAACCCTTAAGGTTCTCAGTACATGTATTCTTAAATTGCTATGTGTGTCAAAAAATCACAAATTATTATTTTTTTAAAATTTGGCATAGATTGGTGGTAAAATGGTTCCATGAAAAGCGTCAAAATACCCAGAGTTTAATACCTTAGGTTGTCTTCTTTTAAAAAAATATATACATGTGAAGGGTTATTCAGAGATTCCTGACAGATATCAGTGTTACATTGTAACTTTCGTTAATTTTGAAGAAGAAAAAATAATTTAATTAGGACCATGCGGGAAGAGCCCCATCGATATCGCACCATTTTAGTGCGTAGCTGTTGGAGCAGTGGACGCAGGGACTGGTGCCACTGGAGTGTTCCTGGAAAGATCTGGAAAGAGAAGTAGTGAGGCACCCTCAAAGGTAATTCAGTGACTTTCCTCTCACCGCGGCTTGTAGGAGGGCCTTGTCCTGTAAGGAACTGAATCGGAGGATGAGGTTCGGAGTGGTGAAAGGCGATGCACCGGGTGGATTAGGGAGCGGAATGTACCGTCTGGCTTCATGGTCTTGGCGTGTTTCTGCGGTAGGTGGGCCGCAAAGTGATAAAGTGAGGTGTAAGTCTGCCAGTCCCACCGTTTCCGGCACCCCCCTGAGTTTCAAATTATATCTTCGCCTCTGATCTTCCAGGGCATCGATCCTGCGGTCGATCTTTAGTTGGTGCTGATCCAGGGCAGCCAGGCCTTTCTCCACCACTGTAAGCCGGCTGTCATGAGCGCTCTGGGTGGTTTTGAGTTTGGCCATTTTATTGGTCATACTTTCAACGGCCTTCTTGAAGGGGGCTAAGTCTCCCGCTATGTTCGCACGGAGTTCAGCCAACATCGCTTTAAGTTGGGCCCGCCGCCGCTTCCAGTGGGGCATGACCCTGCTTCGTGGTGAGCGCGGCTCTTTCCATCGGGGCAATAGCCATGTCATCCAAGGATTATGAAGAGCCCTCGTCCACAAGCGCCATATTGTTCCATGCGGCCTTTGTGAGCTCCAGAATAGGTTGCCAACATCTCGGCTCAGTGGGCTCTTGTCTGGCTTGGGTTTTTAGTTTTTACGGACCATATTTGATCCTGCAGTCAGGGGGCTGTTTTCAGCTAGTTAATAAAGCAGCTTTCTCCCCAATTTCAGCCTTTATTGGGTAGCGTTGTGCGGAGCACAGAGAACATGCAACCATCCAGGTTCACTGCTAGGCTCTGCACCATAAAATTTAATTTTATGAAGAAGAAAAATACTGTTTTATAAAGCAAATGGGCAGAAGGATTTCCTGCCTCATTCACTTTGAACTATAGTTCAAAGGGGTTTCTCTGTAGAAACATTGTTGGATTTTTCACAGTGCTTCTATGAGAAGTGTTTTGGATACAGGTTATAAGTAATGATGATTACTCACTAATAGGAGGGGGATCCATCACTGGAATAAAAGTGAGTTTAATTGATTTAAACCCTTTATGTGCTGAAATGGGGGTTGGCATTTAAAAATCTAAAGCATTTAAGGAAAGCTCTGATCTTTTTTGTATTTTTGGCGTGTGCTTTTGGCAACTTTGTAGCCATCTAGCTCACTATTCACCTCCATCCAGCATCCAGTCATGGATCCTCTTGTGCAGTCCTGAGGGTCTACATAGGTTTAATTAAGCCTCCGGAGGCCCTCCAAAGGCATTTGTGAGCCCTGTAGTTCGTGCATGCACATTAAACAAGCTATCAGCTAAGGTGGGGGCCCAGTAATTTTTTTTATAGGTTGTACAGGTCAGAGAGTTCCTCAGATCAGAATGATGTGTACTGTGGTTGTTGCTGCCGCCCAGGAGTGATGGGAGTGAGCACAGGACTTATCTTTATGTATTTGTATTCACTTTTTGTATCACACAGCTTTGTTACAATGCAGCCGCCCATCCCGAGTGTTCCCTATTAAGGGTTAATAAGTATATAGGGGTGTATAGAAAAAAATATCCCTCTCTGTCTCATTAGAGATATCTTTGCCAGAAGCTCAAGGAAGCAAGGTGAAAGATCAGCTTAGGACCCACCTAGGGGGTCTGCCTTGACGTTGGCAAGCTGGCATTGTTTCACATGTAGCACCACACCTTATCTACCACCACAATGTCTGGTTAGGTCTAGTGTGATAGAGCTCTGCTTCTATTGCATGTTTGCAACTGTTCTGCGAGAATAAATGTCTCAATATAGTCTTTTTTTTTTTTTTTTTATACATCATCTCTATTGTTATAGCTAAGAACCATTGACTTTATCATTGTGGGGCTCTGTGTATTGAGTGAAGTAGAGTATGACGGATATGACATATTCCAGTGTGCTCTGAGGTATCTAGTGGAATAATTACAGAATGTTGCTTACTTTTTAATTTAGAAAGGATTGTATGGATATGACTGCTGTATAGGGGCCCTTTTTTACTCTATTGGGATGACCGTGCCAGGCAGCTGGTTTCAATTGGGATACATTCTAGTTGAATGAACTGTAAGCAAACTTATGTTTGAAGAACTGAATTTGTTGAAATGCATAGGGAGAGAGCTAGCTGCTATGTGGAAATGACCCCTTATTATATTTACATGCCTTGTGTATGTGCTGTGATGTCATTAGACATCTGGCATTACATTTAATTTGATTGTGGCACTTCCTTCTTCAACTATACATTTGCTAACAATTTTGTTGAAACAAAATTTGGAACTCGGCTGAATGGGAGAATTTTCCAATTTTTATATTTTGGTCAGTTCTCGGTTTAGTGAATAAATACCTTAAATTTGAAAAACTCAGAGTATCCATTCGGTTGTTCAAGCTCATTTTTCATAAATAAGGTGTATAGAAAGTTACACTCAAACTATTGATTCCTAATGCCCACTTGAGGAAGATATTTGACTACCTCCCCACAATATTACATTTATTGTCCACCTGTAAACTCAAAGGACAACTGTCTCCTCCAAATAACGTTTTTATATAATAATCCTTTCATTAAGCTTTTAAACTAAGTTAGCTTTTTAATTATGTAAATGTAAATTTTTTTTTTAGAAAAAGCAACACATGCCTACCTTATAGTAGTATATGACCGGATCCCTTCAGTCAGAAATATGCATCTTGGCTCAGAAAATTGTTTGAAAATTGACATTCTCCATGATCTTCAAACATCGTCTCACCTAAAGTTCATGTATACGGTTGGAGGATCCTGTAATATACTAAAGATAGCGATGAGTATTCTCAACGCCAATTCTGAAAGCCCAACCTCGACCCCAACTCCCCATCCAACTATCGCCCTATATCGCTTCTGCTGTTTGCCTCCAAGATCCTTGAGAAAGTTGTGTATGCGAGATTGACGGACTTCCTCGAATCCAACTTTCTGCTTGACCCCCTTCAGTCTGGATTCCCGCTGGTCATTCTGTTGAAACAGCTGTGACCAAAGTATCCAACGACTTAATCGCTGCTAAATCACGTGGCCATTACTCTATTCTATTTCTCCTTGATCTTTCTGCTGCCTTTGACACTGTTGATCATCAACAGCTTCTTCTCATTCTCCATAATCTTGATCTACGAGATACTGCTCTCTCCTGGTGCTCCTCCTACCACTCCCAGCACTTTTTCAGTGTTTCATTCTCTGGCTCTACCTCTTCTCCCCAACCCCTCTCTGTTGGTGTCCCCCAAGGTTCGGTCCATAGTCCCCTACTGTCCCCTACCCCACTCCCTCTTGAATGTAAGCTCATTGAGCAAGGCCCTCAACCGCTCTGTTCCTGTCCGTCCATTTGTCTGGTTACAATTACGTGTCTGTTAGTCCACCCATTGTACAGTGGTATGGAATTTGCTGCTGCTATATAAATAATAATAAAATAATCTGTTTGCATATACTTCATAAAAAAAAAAAAAAAAAAATCCTTCACCAAGTTTTGGAAAGGATTTCTATATTAAAAAATAGTTTTGAGGTGACAGTTATCCTATAAGTCTCCTACGTTACCAAGTTGTGATATTTGCTATAAATGCTTTGCTCTGTTAACCCTTTAATTATTGAACTCTAAGTCAAAAAAGAGATCAGCTTGTATTCTACATAACCTTTCAATATACCTCTATAAAGTGCTGTGCAGATTTGGTGTATAGATGTCAATGTGTAAATGCATACTTAATATTTTTACAGTGGCATATGGAAATAAAAACCATATATGAACAAAATGTATGCCATTGTACTTTTCCTTTACTTTCATTAATTTACACACAGATCAGAAGTATCCCACCTTGAAGGGTATACCTTCCTGTTCTCATGACCATAGCACAAACTTGCTTTTTTAACTGGCTGTTTAGACTCTTCTTCTTATTTCAGAAATAACATAACTTAACAAGTCTATTTATTTCTATTAACATGGAACAAGACTGCAATCTGTGTGTATATTTAGCAGCCTATCTGCCTTGTCATACATCCTTATAGAGTATTGAAGACACCACACAGTCCATAATGTTGACTACGGATGATGCATAAATGTCTGAGAAGCTGAGATTCAGTTTAATAAAGACCTGAATATAATTTCCATTACTCCATATTTTTCCAGCTGCATCCAAGTGTGACCCTCCCAAAGCACAAGCACAGCTTGTCCTTATAACCTCAAGCAGAAGCATCAACAAAGAAGCAAGCATCTATTTTTTACTTTTTGTAAGGCATAAAATAAGCAAGTTGTGTAGTGTGTGTTTATATATACGGTATATACACACACACACACACACACACACACACACACACACACACACACACACACACCTGTATATAGTACAAGAGCAATACATATAATGGTAAAAAAATGTCAATGTATAGAAGATGGTATGTATATGAAAAAGAATATAAAAAGAAAACCTTTAAAGGGACACTATAGTCACCAGAACAACTGCAGCTTATTGAATTTGTTCTGGTGAGTAGAATCATTACCTTCAGGCTTTTTGCTGTAAACACTGTCTTTTCAGAGAAAAGGCAGTGTTTACATTACAGCCTAGTGATAACTTCACTGGCCACTCCTTAGATGGCAGTTAGAGATCCTTCCTGGATCATGGCTGCCTAAAATGCATCCAAACATTCAGTATCTCCTCCCTCTGCATGCAGACACTGAACTTTCCTGATAGAGATTAATTGATTCAATTTATCTATATGAGGAGATGCTGATTGGCCAGGGCTGTGTTTGAATCATGCTGGCTCTGCCCCTGATCTGCTTCTCTGTCAGTCTCAGCCAATCCTATGGGGAAGCACTGTGATTGGATCAGGCCACCACTTCTAATGATGTCAGCAGACTGCTTGTTTTTTTTTTAGGCAAACAGCATGCAGATCTACAGCTTCTGGCTTGAATACAGCAAGATTTTGCTATATTTATGGAGGCATGAGGGATCCAGGGGGGCTATATGGTGTTGTTAACACTATAGGGTCAGGAATACATGTTTGTTCCTGACCTTATAGTGATCCTTTAACCCCTTAAGGACGGAGGACGGTTCAGGACCGTCATCAGCATTTTTCCATTGCCGACCGCTGACGGTCCTGAACCGTCCTAACTTTAAGATGTACTTACCCGATCGCCGTCATTCCCCCGGCGGCGATCGGCGGTGCTCCCGTTGTGGGGAGACTGCCTGCAGCCCAGACAGTCTCCCCATGGCGGATTAGGACCCCTGGGGCCATGTGATCGCTCAACAGAGCGACCACATGGTCACAATTAGGTGTCCATGTGTCTGCCTGCAGGGGGACTGTCTGTGCTGACAGGCAGTCTCCCTGCAACTGTAAAATCAAAGAAAAAATAAAGTTAAAGTGTAATAAAAAAAATAATAATTATATATGTGTGTATATATATATATAAATGATATATAGACATATTATCTCAATAAACTCAATACCGCACTCAAAAAAAGTAAGAATAAATTGATATATATGCCAAGAGAATTAATTTATTGTACAAAGACTATATATAAATTCTTGAATGAGTAATGAGAAGTGATTTCCTAATAAATTCATCAATTTCAATAATTTCATCGTATATACATCCCAATATATATACAATTATTTACAATCCATGTACATATGAAGAATGGGGTTCAACAGTTCAAATTTGTTTTCAGGTGGATCCACCACTGACTGGTATTGTATGCGTGAAAATAACTGTGACAAAAAGAGAAAATAAGAGAAAAAAAATAAAAAATATTAAGAAAAAATATATTAAGAACAAATAAATAAATAAGAAAAAATAATGAAAAAATGAAAAAAAGTTTGTTTGATCTCACCAATTAAAGTGTACACTGTCACTGTCCAGTTTCCAAGAGATGAAAAATGTAGTGGATAATCCAGAAGATAATTGTGGCAAAAGTCCCTTAATCCATCACTGGAGGAACAATTTCTGAACTCCTTCCTTTATGCACATGTCAAGTTGTGTCTGTATGCATCTTGTTGAAGATATAACGGTCAGGCTTGATCCAAAGTCGTTGGGCTGCGCGCTCGGGACAAACCAGTCCCTTCAATGGCCCCTTTTTTTGAGTGCGGTATTGAGTTTATTGAGATAATTTGTAAATATTTTGAGGTCGTTATGGGAAACACCTCCAATACCTGCACCACTCAGTAGCAGAGTGCCAACACATATTGAAGTTTTTTGGATATATAGACATATATTATACCTATATAATATATGTCTATATATCATATATATATATATGTCATACTAAGTGTATTTTTATATTAATATGTACATATATTAATATAAAAAATACACTTATAATTAAATTACACACGTGTGTGTGTGTGTGTGTATGTATATATATATAATATGTATAATAACTATATATATTGTATATATATATTATTATAAAATGCAAATAAGTAATTCAAATTAAATTAAACATGTAAAAATAATAATACAAATTTAACTAAAATTATATATCTATACGAAATTTTATTCCAACTGTATTTTGATATTAATATATATATATATATATATATATATCCAAGATAAATAAGCAAGGCACTCTCCTCCAATCTTCTCAAAATAAGACTGTGTTGCCTAGGTGCAATCCCGCGTAGAAATATAAACAAACAAATGAAGGGAGCACACTAGGACTCTTCTCAGTGGAAATAAAAGGTATTTACTGTATCAAAAAGTTAATACATCTTCTGTGCAGAGTAAATAATCGACGTTTCGACCCTCCTTGGGTCTTTATCTTGATAAAGACCCAAGGAGGGTCGAAACGTCGATTATTTACTCTGCACAGAAGATGTATTAACTTTTTGATACAGTAAATACCTTTTATTTCCACTGAGAAGAGTCCTAGTGTGCTCCCTTCATTTGTTTGTTTATATATATATATATATATATATATATTTTTTTTTTAAATTCTCTTTTTATTATTAATTTTAGATTTTTTTTTTTTTTTTTTTACAGAAAAAAAGTATATAAAAACATTTTATACAAACATGTAGACAGAACAACAAAAACATTCACCCCCCCCCCCCCCCCTCTCTCGAGAGCTCAACATATTTCCAATTTCTTTTACTTTTTTTTTCAAATGGTAATCATATTGCCTTTACATTTGTAGTAATTTTTTTTCCCAAGTTGCCCATAGTCTCAAATTATCATCCAGGGCCCTGCAGTGGTCCTTCTCCATTTTGATTTGATAAATCAACTGAATTATTATCAATTTGATACTGAAGACAGTGTTTCCCTTCCAGTTTCTTGCAATTATTATTTTACATGCTATTAAACATTGAATAATTAAAAATTGGTTTATTTTATTTAATTTTGGCAATTTTGGCATTGATAGTGTAATAGCATTGTTTCTGGTTTTAGAGATATTTCAACACCGCAAAGTGTATGGATGATAAATTGAGCCCACTGCCATACCACAATCACTAGTCTACAAGACCACCACATATGAATGTAGTCGCCTTTTTCCTCTCTACACCTCCAACAGTTTACGTCCTTATGTGTGTCAAATTTAGCTATTTTAGTTGGCGTCATATACCATTGATGTATTAACTTAAAGTGTGTTTCTGTCAGTATAAAGGAATGTACGTTTTTATTAATTTTCTGTATAGTTGATAACCATTCATTTACTTCTACATTTATTTTTAGTTCCATGTTCATTTTTTTAATAGCATTAGGAAGGACACTTACAATGAAATTGTGTATATATATCTATGTATATATAAATAAATAAAAAGAATACGAACTATACATATGTCCATATACAAATATACATAATTATATAAATATACACGTAGACTTCAAATATATAAATATGCATATATATTTAAATTCTACGTGCGTATTTATGTAATATTTTTACATAATTAAGTTATTTTATTGATTGCAATTTAAGGGACCTGCCTGCCAACCCAGGCCGAAAGTACAGAGAATTTAATTTGCTATCACTGTATTTTACCCTGTAACGTTCTACGACACCCTAAAACCTGTACATGGGGGGTAGTGTTTTACTCGGGAGACTTCGCTGAACACAAATATTAGTGATTCAAAACAGTAAAACATATAACAGCGATGATATTGTCAGTGAAAGTGACTTTTTTTTGCATTTTTCACACACAAACAGCACTTTTACTGATGATATAATTGTTGTGATACATTTTCCAGTTTTGAAACACTAATATTTGTGTTCAGCAAAGTCTCCGGAGTATAACAGTACCCCCCATGTACAGTTTTTATAGCGTTTTTGAAAGTTACAGGGTCAAATATTTGGGTCAAATATTTTTACATTGAAAATGGCCAGGTTGGTTACGTTGCCTTTGAGAGCGTATGGTAGCCCAGGAATGAGAATTACCCCCATGATGGCATACCATTTGCAAAAGAAGACAACCCAAGGTATTGCAAATGGGGTATGTCTTGTCTTTTTTAGTAACCACTTGGTCACAAACACTGGCCAAAATTAGCGTTCAATTTAGTTTTTTACTTTTTTCACACACAAACAAATATGAACGCTAACTTTGGCCAGTGTTTGCGACTAAGTGGCTACTAAAAAAGTCTGGACATACCCCAATTTGAATACCCTGGGTTATCTACTTTAAAAAATCTATGTACATGTGGGGTGTTATTCAGCGATTTATGACAGATAATAGTGTTACAATGTCACTATTGATACATTTTAAAAATTTATGTTTTGAAACCGCAATATCCTACTTGTACTTATAGCCCTATAACATGCAAAAAGCATGTAAACACTGGGTATTTTTAAACTCAGGACAAAATTTTGAATCTATTTAGCAGTTTTTTTTTCATTCGCTTTTGTAGATGAGTAAAAGATTTTTCACATAAAAGTCAAAAAAACATATTTTTTTCAATTTTTCATCATATTTTTTCTTTTTTTTTTTTTAAATTAAATTACATGAGATTAAATAAATAATGGTATGTAAAGAGCCCCTTTTGTCCTGAAAAAAACAATATATAATTTGTATGGGAACAGTAAATGAGAGAGCGGAAAATTACAGCTAAACACAAACACCACAAAAGTGTAAAAAGATGCCTGGTCGCAAATGTACAACATCGCAATAAGAGTCCGGTCCTTAACCCCTTCAGGACGGAGTCAATAGTGCACGTTCTGATCAAAACAAAACGTAAACAAAAACTGGAATTTGCGCTATATGTCTGTTCAACCGTAATTCACCTCTTTAATATTAAATGCACCCACACTTATTATATATCATTTTGTCCAGGAGAAACAGGGCTTTCATTTCATATAAAATATTTATATATGGGGGGGCGGGGCCTGAGCTTCATGGCGGCTGGATGTGCCTCGTGTGAGCTCCGTGCTCAACACACTTTCCAAGCCAGCAAAACCTATCCTAGCCAGCCGAAAATCTACCACAAACACCGGAACTTTAAGCAGACAAACCCCAGAAGCCAGCTGAGGTGCCCCGAGCCTGCCGCCCGTGGGTGCACGAAGTGACCATCGGGAGTGAGGCCTAGCAGTATCGCCGGACGGGTGAGGCGGCCGATCCCCCGATCCGTGCAACCTAGTGCCCTCCCAAGTGAGCTACACAGCCCTGTTCCCCCCCCCCCCCTCCCCTCTGGACCGGTTGGGGAGATCCCAGTCCACCCCAGCTTGTAACTGGCACCTCGTGAAGGCCATCTCACAGCCTTAACCAACCGAGACTCTGCCCCAGCAGCCACACACAAGATGGCGGCCCGACTTACCCTGCAAGACAACCATTCCCAGCATCCCGAGCCTGAACCACTGAGCCCAGCACAGATCACTCACAGGAGGCTGGATGAAATTATTAACCGCTTCTGGGCCGAGCTGGAGGCACGCCAATCAGCGGCTGAGAGCACCGTGAGAGCACAACGTCCCAGACACCCTCCGCAGAAGCAGTGGAGTGGGCCTCACACGAACCGACCGACCGCCAAGAGCCTCTTGGATTCCCCGGAGGCCGCAACCAATGGCCGTCCCACACGCCTTCCTAGGCCGAAGACCACCCGGAGCAAAACTCCGAGACACCGACCACAACGCTATCGGCGCCCAAAGAAGGGAAGACCCGGCCTCGTTGAGACACCGAGTCAGTGGAAAGCAGGTGCAGGCCTTCACAACGACCTGGGGCTGGCTGATGGCCATCAAACACCGGCATCCCGCTACCACCCTGTGGACTCACCCGGATGAGGGTATCACCTTACCTAGCAAGGGCATCGGCTGATCATGGACTCTCAGCCCCAAGGGCACTAAACGGTTAGACCGGCAGAGATCAAACCGTCCTACCGAGCGTGTAACTTACTGTATGGACTTAACCCTATACTCTTATATCTAGATTGTATTACCAGTTTTAAGACCGTGCCTGCTTACGACCCTTATGCATGTTATTTTACGCACTTGCAGCACCGGGCATGGCTTGCATATTCCAGCCATACTAACTGGCTTTACATAGCTACCCCTTTTGCACCACATAAGTTTGAATGCTGTTATAATGTTGGATAGTATAGCTTCCACCTATTCACCCGTGGAAAAATATCAGTAAAAACTTAGCTTTTTTCGGATACTTGCTTCCCTCTAGTCACCTCCCAACTTGGTGACCATATACAACTAATGCAAACAAATCGACCAGGGATTCAGCTTGTATCACTAGAACATAAGCATACAACACAACATAGTGTAATACAGTTAGATTAAAATATTCATTTTATCTTTCAAGGTTGCACTCACAAGTTATTGGATTTTTTCAAGCCCTCAGGTTGCCTCCCCTGTAGTTTGGGGGGTTCCTTCTTTTGTCTGGTTGCCACGCCAACTCCAAATTTAGGAAGTCCACACACTCCCAATGGTTGGTAAAAAAAGGAAATTTATTGGCTTTAAAAATATAAAAATCAAATCATAAAATGATACTACTGGTCCTACGCGTTTCGTCTCCCTTGGGAAACTTCCTCAGGGACCCAGTATCAAATTTCAGTTAAAACATACAATTTACATACACTGTCAAAACATCAAGTGTACAAATAAGCCTATTTTCCCCCTCCCCTCTCAAACCCTTAAATATGTTCAAGCTGGGAGTTCATTGGTGGTGTGGTGGGCGTTGATGCAGAATCCTCTTCCTATTGGGCTTCCTATTTGTGGTATGGAGGGTGTCTCAGCTGTTTCCATGTACTTCAATCTTTTTTCGCGGTCAAAATCTCCTGTCCGTCTTCACTTCCGGTTCGGCGCACTTCCGTGCGTTCCATTGTGGCTTTGTTAAGATGGCCGTGCGTTCCATTGGATTCAGTAGCTCAAATTTGAATCGTTGCCCTCTGGTGGTCGCCAGAGGTAATATCATGGATATGCATGATGTTAACGTCAATTTAGAAAAAAATAAATGGAAGGAGACAACATGTTGATTTGCATTCTTTTTCCTTCAAATACTACATATTTTCAGCATATTTTTCAACCATTTTTCTTCATTTCATTCATCAGTTTGCACTTGTCCTTCCTTAAACCTCTATAGAACTTAAATTATATTTTAATATTGATGTTAATTGTTAATCTCCCATTATGAAAGGGTTTTCACTAAATATATCCTTATTTTGCCATATTTTCACTATATGCATATATATATATATATCTATTTCGTTATATATAGTCAGGACATTGCATACTGATGAATATCTTTAATGAACACAGTTAACAACCATAATCTATTTTTCAACAACCCTCTTATCTCCTATTTATATATTAATTTTTCTCAATATTTTTATTTTTATTATTATTGATATACAATTGCTATTATTAATGTCTTCATTTCTGAACAAATGTTTCCAAATATTAGTTTACTTTTGTGTATGCATTATGCCTCTCTCCTTTGAGTACTTATTTTAATCAATTGTTGTATTATTGTCTGTTTCTATAGAAATACCGTTCCAACCAGGTGAATACATTATAACTGTTAATTCAGGAAGCACACTAGGTCCACATCGACATTCAATCCCTTAGGATTAAGTGTCTGTAATTTGTGGATCCAGTATGTCTCCCTCTGAGCCAGCTTTTGATCTCTATTACCTCCCCTCCAATGTGGGGAAATTTTCTCTATAGCTGTACATCTTAGTTTCTTTAAATTGAACAAGGGGCAGGAATTGCAGTGGGTCGGTACTGAATGGGTTTTTAAATCTTTTTTGATGTTATTAATGTGTTCCATTGCTCTGATTTTAAAAGCCCTTTTTGTACGGCCTATATATTGCTTACCGCACGGACACTGTAGTAAATATACCACATAGTCCGTGAGGCAGCCAATATTGTTTTTTATCGGGAAATTTTCTCCTGTGATATTACTTTTAAAGTGTGTATTGGTTCCCAAATTAGCAGTCGAGCATGCTTTACATTTTCTACATCCTTTGAACCCATTTGTTTCCTTTTTTAAAAGATCTTTTTTTTGTTTTATGGCATAACTTGGAGCCAAAAGATTTTTCAGATTTTTATTTTTTCTATATATTAATGTTGGTTTTTTCGGCAATATCTCTCCCAAGAGGGGGTCTTCCAGCAGGATTGGCCAAAATTTTTCCAAACTTTTTTTGATTTTAAAATGATCGGTATTGTATTGAGTTATGAAAGCTGTACGGAATTTCTCTCCATCCTGCTTAACTTTTATATTATTTTGTAATAATTCCTCCCTTCCTTTTCCTGACATGATTCTAATTTCTTTGTCTATTGAATTTTTATTATAACCCTTTTTAACCAACTTTTTCTTTATATGATCTGCCTGTTGTATGAAGTCATCAGGATGGGAACAGTTACGTCTCACCCTCGTCAGTTGTCCTTTTGCAATTCCCCTCAACCACGGTTGGTGGTGGCAGCTTTTTTTGTGGACGTAACTGTTCCCATCCGTCGGCTTAAAATAACATTTGGTTTTTATCTCCCTTCCTTCTCCAAATAAAGTCAAATCCAAAAAGTGTATTTCATTTTTATTCCAAATTGGTGAAAAACGTAAGTTATAGTCGTTATCATTTAGATAACCTACAAAAGATACAAACGACGTGTATGTGCCCTTCCAAATAATTAGCACATCATCAATAAACCTCCGCCATAGGACCAGATCCGCCACCCAGTCATGCCCTCGCCACACAGAAAGATCCTCCCATCTTCTCATGTATGTGTTGGCATAACTGGGGGCGAACCTGGTGCCCATGGCGGTCCCCGTGGTTTGTAAATAAAAACACCCATCAAAGTAAAAATAATTGTGTTTCAAAATAAATTCTACTGCTTTCCAAATAAATTCTTTTGTATGATTAGACAAATCTTTGTCTTTATTCATAAAGTGGTTGATTGCTTCCAACCCCAAAGTGTGACTTATCACCGTGTAGAGAGATGCCACGTCCAACGTGGCCCAACTATAGTTATCCTGCCATTCTAAATTTTCTATTTCCTGTAAAAAAGATTTAGTGTCTTTCGTATAAGATAAGGCCTCTTGGGCATATGGTTGAAGGTATGAGTCCACGAAGGCAGATAGATTGGCCGTTATGGAATCTATCCCACTAATAATGGGTCTTCCCGGCGGAGTATGTAGATTTTTGTGAATTTTGGGGATAAAATAAAATATTGGGATGGTGGGGTATTTATTAAACAAAAATTCAAAGTTTTTTTGTGAGATGACTCCATCATTTTTTCCCATCACCAATAATTCATTTAATTTAGAATTGAATATTGAAGTGGGATCACTGTCCAATTTCCTGTATGTTTTTATATCTTGTAAGATGTTGTTACTTTCCCTCATATAGTATTCTGTGGACATTACCACTATCCCCCCCCCCTTATCCGCTTCCTTGATGATAATATCATCTCTTTCTTTAAGGATTTTGAGGCCCTCTCTATCTGCCTTCGTTAGATTATCATTCTTCTGATATTCCGAATTTTTATGTGACTTTATGGATTTTCGCAATTCCTTTTCCACCATGTGCTCAAAGGTTTCCAGATGTGAACCTTTACTATACACAGGATAGAAATGAGATTTTGGTTTAAAATTCAATCTACTTGAATCCCTAGGTTCCCCCTGTTGGTAATGTATTGGATATTTCAAAAAATGTCTTTTGACTGTTAAATTCCGAACATATTTTTTCAAATCAATATACAAATTGAAATCATTAGCTTTTTGATTTGGGGCAAATTTCATGCCTTTTTCTAACAAATTAATCTCTTGTTTGGATAATGGTTTTCCTGAGATGTTAAAAATACCTTTCTCTATCTCTTGTAAGGGGAGATGTGTTCCCTTCTCGAAGGATTTGTGTACTCCTCCATTCTCTTTCGTTTCGATGGTGTTTCTACCGAGAGGGGTGCAAACCGATTCGGGTGTGTTGTCACCTCCTCCCTTGGTTTGAAGTAGTTGGTGATAGATCTCTCTTTTGGAACTCTTGTTCTCCCCATAAAATTTCTCTCATTTCCCTCATTGGATGAATTCCTCTTGCTGTACTCCGCACCTTCACTAGTTACTTGGGCATAAGTTAAACTCCTCCTTCTATCATTTGATGGACTCCCTTCTCCCTTCTCGGAGATTTTGACCGCGAAAAAAGATTGAAGTACATGGAAACAGCTGAGACACCCTCCATACCACAAATAGGAAGCCCAATAGGAAGAGGATTCTGCATCAACGCCCACCACACCACCAATGAACTCCCAGCTTGAACATATTTAAGGGTTTGAGAGGGGAGGGGGAAAATAGGCTTATTTGTACACTTGATGTTTTGACAGTGTATGTAAATTGTATGTTTTAACTGAAATTTGATACTGGGTCCCTGAGGAAGTTTCCCAAGGGAGACGAAACGCGTAGGACCAGTAGTATCATTTTATGATTTGATTTTTATATTTTTAAAGCCAATAAATTTCCTTTTTTTACCAACCATTGGGAGTGTGTGGACTTCCTAAATTTGGAGTTGGCGTGGCAACCAGACAAAAGAAGGAACCCCCCAAACTACAGGGGAGGCAACCTGAGGGCTTGAAAAAATCCAATAACTTGTGAGTGCAACCTTGAAAGATAAAATGAATATTTTAATCTAACTGTATTACACTATGTTGTGTTGTATGCTTATGTTCTAGTGATACAAGCTGAATCCCTGGTCGATTTGTTTGCATAATGTTGGATAGGCCTTGCACCACGGGTATAAGCGGGGTATGTACTGGTACGTTATTTTATTGTCTTATTATTTTTTTTTTTTATTCTTTATTTTGGGTGTGCACAGAATAAACAGGCAGCCGGTATGCGCCACAACAGCGACATCCAGTAAAATCGGTAAACATAGGTAGTACAAGTCATGGCATACGTTATACAGGCACATTTTTATAGATATTGTTTTACGATAGTTTAGGTTGGCGTTTATTTTTCAAGATGGTAGCATAACGCACATTCCGTACAGGAAGAGGTAGGAGAGGGACAAAAGAGGAAAAACATGGCTCGTGCAGAGAACGTACATACAAGAACATTTGAAACAATTAGGTTATTAGTATTACATCACGCTTGTTGCCTATGCCGTGAGAGACTGGGAATTCGTATATTCCGTATAAGTTTTAACTAGCTTAGACATCTAGATTGTGAGAGTACAAGCAAACAAAACATGTGAGAGCGCCCAAAGGCCAACAGCTGTAGCCTAGACCCCCCATGACATATAAGGCTGCTCATTGTTACAGCAGATTAGACAATGCTTATGATTAAACAATGCTTATGATTAACCAAGATCACAGTAATAAGAGAGGTGGTTGCCATCTGGTCAGGTCTGACCGCTATTCAGGATATTAACTAAGTGATTAAACAATGCGACTCTATGTGATGAAAAATATTGAACACTAAGAAATTATTTGTGTACATTATAGACCTGCATACTTAAAGAAAGTTCAGCCAATCCCTGTCAGCGGCATAGCTGTAAGTTGTACGCTTGTGGAGTTGTAGCTTGCCACTAATTAAACATGGAGACGGTTGCGCTTTCACGTTTATGCCGTACATAGTATAGGTAGTACATATTCACGGCAGTACATATTAACGGCAGTATGAGTCTATCTTGTGGTATCGTGCTGATGTGGGGCAAAGTCTGTTTCAGCTGCAGGGACGTGGTGGCGTGGCAATAGGCCATCCAGCAATGAGGCTTTGAGAGTCATCCGATGCCTCTAGTTGGCAGGGGTATGGCTCCAGCCGGTGGATTCCAAGGGGCCTCGGTGCCGCAGACTAACGGAACAGGTGGGCCTCCGCCTCTCGGTCTCCGGCAATTACCTCGGGTGGCATGGGCATGTCCTTGGTGGCTTGCCGGTCTCTTTGTTCCCCATTTTGATCTGGTGATTGGTGTCTCTGCTTTTTGCCTTAATGTGGGAGTTAAGCCCTTTTGTACCCTGGTTGCGGCCGAGAAGCGTTGTCGGCGGCTCTTGACTGTCAGGCCGCGAGCTGAGCTTGGGACCTCCGAGTGCATCTCACTATCGTGAGTGGGGGTTCCCTTGGTTTGTCGGGACCCTGGCAGGCATTGACGGGTGCGCGGACCGCGGCCCTGAAGTCCAGGCTTGGTCACCGCACTCCTCTGTTGATGCTCACGGGAAGGCGGCCTGGTGGAGCCCTTCAGGGTCGGTGGAGGTGTAGGTAAGGGCAGACGAGGGTCCTTTGTGGCTGTTCGGGTCCGAGTCATTGTGGCCCACAAGCGTGCCCAAAAATGATTGAAGGCTGCTGTTATGCGGTCTTCTTGGCAGGTCCCGCTTGCCTGTTGCTCTGGTTGAGGTTTTGTGAGTGTAGGCCCAGGAGCTTTATCGGCAGCCTCCATCTTGAGTGCTGATTGCGAGTTGCGTATAGTCCTGTGGCCCCATGTAATGCGGACCGGGATGACCCCCGCCGGTCCATAGGGGGGGAACGTGGGCCCAGTAGTGAGTCTGCCGAGTGTGAAAGCGGCGGGAGAGCGGCCGGCTCTCCCGCGCCTCTCGAATAAGTAGGCCGCATGTTGGCGCCGAGCAGGGCATCGCTGTTTGAGGTGTCCTTCTGTAGGGCTCGGTGTCCTCTGCTCGGTTTCAGCATCCCGGTGCCCGATTTGGGTGTCTATTTTGGCAAAGAACTGTGATTATTGTTTGTGGGCCCGGGAGCTGCTGCTTCTTGCGTCCGCTCAACTCAGCGGTCAGGCCCCGCCCCTTTATTGTCTTATT